>NW_026602928.1:1067500-1087580 GCF_947242115.1 Biomphalaria glabrata
ATTAAGTCCCTTAATGTAATTAACACCATTTTTTTTTACAAAATACATTAAATTCTTACCATTACCTATCAATCAGTCTGTTGAACCATGGGGGCACCACACAAGATCTGTCAACAGCCCTTCTATATTCCTCTCTGTACTTAGCCCTGGATAAACCATTTCATGGCAGACCTGCCCATTCTTTCATGTCTTCACATTGCTCTCTGTCTTTCATTCTTCATCCTGGAACTCAATGGTCAAAGGAGCATAACCCTGGTATTATTTTCTGGAAATAAAAAAAGACTGATTAAGTCCCTTAATGTAATTAACACAATTTTTTTTAAAAAATACATTAAATTCTTACCATTACCAATCAATTAGTCTGTTGAACCATGGGGGCACCACACAAGATCTGTCAACAGCCCTTCTATATTCCTCTCTGTACTTAGCCCTGGATAAACCATTTCTTGGCAGACCTGCCCATTCTTTGATGTCTTTCCATCTCTCTGTCTTCCTTCTTTGTACACAAATGGGGAAAAAATGGACCATAATTCTTAAAAAAGAAATTTAATATCATTAAATAAAATTTAATTTAATTTCTAATTATTAATAAAATATCTTACCAGAATGCTAGCCACACTTTCTAAAACTATGAGCAGTGCCTTATTTAAATCTTGAATTATATTTCTAGTCTAGGAGTTCCAATCAATTTTGTTGTATACAAAGGCCATGATACTGATTATAGGAATATGCCAGATGTCTGTTTCAGCATCTGAGTAAATAAATTAATGAAACTCCTATGACTCTAAGTTAGGGTAATGTCATCTTTCATTACTGTATTTAAAAAAAACAACAAAAAAAAAACTGGACATACATTCCTCATTATCAGTTCCCATCCTGTTTGTCATTTAAATATTTTGGACATTCCTTTTACATTCCAGCCAAGATCTTGCAGCGGACAGTAGAAAATGGCAGTTTGAACTTCAGATCATTGTGTCAACCATCTCGTGCAATCCACAAAACCAGGCAGTGTAATCAAGATCTACCTAAGAATGAAAAATACTATCAGATACAATTTCACATTACATCTAGAAAAGGATAGCTATATTTAACTTGATCTAGTAGAAGATGTACAACTATCATACCCATATAATGTAGATTAACAAACTGATTCAAGATAAATACTATTATCTTCTTATCTTATATAATACAGACGTTACTTCAAAAAAGAAGATGATTACATCCTACGCGTCAAACATTTAGTCATGCATATTAACCAATGACTTAAATTCTGCCAAGTCACTGGTTTTCCTGACTAGCTCAGGCAACCCATTCCATGCTCTAATAGCACTAGGGAAGAAGGAGTATTTGTACAAATTTGTCCTAGCATATGGGATGAGGAATGTGCCTTTATCTTTGTGTCTTTCAGAGTATTTTATTAAATTTTGTTTTTGTATTTGAAGATTATGGTTCAGTGTTTTATGTATGATTGCTACTTTACTTTTGAGCCTTCTGTCCTGAAGACTTTCTAAATTTAGTGATTTTACTAAAGGTGTTACTCTAGTCAAATGTGAATATTCATTTGTTATGAATCGCACTGCTCTATTTTGTGTTTGTTCTAGTTTCTTAATGTTTTCTTGAGTTGAGGGGTCCCAAACGGAGGATGCATATTCTATTATTGGCCTAACCAAAGTTTTAAATAACATTTTAGTTTTATGTTCTTATTTGATTTATAGAAATTTCTTTTAATAAATCTTAATGCTTTGTTTGATTTTTTTGTAGTTTCATCAATATGTGGATTCCATGACAGTTTTTCATTTAATATAACACCTAGGTATTTTGTGTTTTTAGTCTGTGTTACTGGTTTGCCATGAATAAGATAAGTGGAATTAATTTGTTTTAGTTTTTTTGTTACTCTTAACAACTGACATTTTTCTGACAATTTGATTCCCATTTCTGTAATTCATCTAATTCTCTTTGTAAAATATCTGTGTCTTGTGTTGTTTTTATTGTTCTATATATTATGCAATTGTCTGCAAATAATCTGACTTTTGTTCCTGAAGTAATGCAATTTGGTAAATCATTTATGTAAATTAAAAATAGTAGTGGACCCAAGACTGTTCCTTGAGGTACACCTGAGTTTACTGTTATCGGTGTTGATTTAGAGCCATTTATTATTACAGTTTGTTCTCTCCCTATCAGAAAGTCCTTAATCCACTGATGCAGTGGACCATTAATGCCGAAATATTTTAATTTTTTAAGCAAACTATGGTGGTGAACTTTGTCAAAAGCCTTAGAAAAATCTAGTAAGATAGCATCTATTTGTTCACTATTATATTAAGCCAATCCTACACCCATACTACTTGTATACATAAAATTGGGTGGATCTAGAATTTTAGATCTAGATAGACTAGATTCTTATTAAAATTCTAGATCTTTTCTATTAAGTAATAAAAACCTTTAAAATGTATTTTAATATGGATGAAGCTGAACAGAAAGGATTGGAAAATAGTCGATGCCAACGCAGAGGCTCTTGTTCTCGTATGAGCCATAGTTGTCTATTGACTGAAGGTGGTGGAGATAATTCAACAAGATGATTTACAATGTAATTCAAGAGATCTGTCTAGGTTAGTTCATTATTTTTCTTGAAGATTTCTATGGTCAAGTCTAGATTTTCTAGATCTAGCATCATATACAATAATTTCTAGAGATCTAGTGCTAAGTCCTATACATATGGGATCTAGATCTAATCAAGATCTATCTAAAATCAGAATAAAAAATATGGAATGTCACACTAGATTTAGAATAGAATAGCAAAGTTTTACCAATATCTAGATTTTTAGTCCAGTAAATCAACTTATATAGATCAAGATATAAATTAAATTCACCTTTATCTATTCCTTAGTCTGTTGGACTGTTAAGGCACCACACAAGGTTTGTCGACCATTCTTTTCCTCACCGTCTTTTGAATGACTAATTCCTGAGAATAGTAAACCGTTATTGTTAAAGAATATACAGGTAATCAGTGCTTTTTTGTAAAGAAATAGGTGCCGGAGCTCAGTGATGGATTGCCTTTTAACAACTAATAAATAAATAATAAACTTTAAAATACAAAAGTAACTTTTTCGCTGCATTGAAAAAAGTGCCGGTACGCTGTACCAGTGCTTACTGTAATGCTGCTGACCTGAAAAATTGTAGTTAAACTAAATAATACAGTAATATTAAGCCCATACTAATTAGTCTTAGATATATAGATCTAGAAATTATATTGACATTGTGTAGATCTAGTCAATCTAGATTTCAAAGCAAAGAAAACAGAAGAACGGTAGACCATAAGGCAAAGACGATAGGATCGACATGGACCAAGCTGAAGAAATCCAGAATATTTATTGAAAATTTTTAGTTAGATCAAGACTAATAATCTAGAATACTAGGACTATAGTAATCTATACATTTTTTTTTAGACTCTACTAGACAAACTCTAATGATGATTCTAATATTAAATATGTAGATCTAGAGCAGTGGTTTCCAAACTTTTTTGTCTCGTAGACCCCTTGCCATGTTTTCTGCTTTTCGGTAGAACCCCTGCTTAACTTTAATTTTTTTTTTTTTATATTTTTTTTTAAATAAATTTTTTTAAATTTTCATTTTTATTTTTTTTTTTATTTTTTTTAGGTAATTTTTTTTTCTTTAATTTTTTTTTTTTTTTTCGAGAATTGACTTTGCCGGTACTGACTTCACTGTAGACCAGTGGTTCCCAAACTTTTATAAAAAAATTTTTATAATTTTTTTTAAAATTTTTTTTATTTTTCTTTTTTTTTCGAGAATAGACTATCTTGGGACTGACTTCACTGTAGACCAGTGGTTTCCAAAAGTTTAGTAAAATTTTTTTTGATGTTTTTTTTATAAAAAAATTTTTTTTTTTAATTTTTTTTTTTTCAATTTTTTTTTTTTAGATAAATTTTTTTTTTTTTAATTTCTTTAAAAAAATTTTTGTTTTAAATTTTTTTTTTTTTTTTTTTTTTTGAGAATTCACTATCCCAGGACTGACTTCACTCTAGACCAGTGGTTCCCAAACATTTAGTAAATTTTTTTTTTTTTTTTTTTTTTTTTTTTAGTAAATTTTTTTTTTTTTTTTTTTGATTTTTTTTTTTTTTTTTTTTAAATTTTTTTATTTTTTAAGATAAATTTTGTTTAAATTTTTTTTTTTTTCTTTTTTTATAAAATTTTTTTTTTTTTTTTTTTTTTTTTTAGTAAATTTTTTTTTTTTTTTTTTTTATAAAATTTTTTTTTTTTAATTTTTTTTTTTTTTTAAATTTTTTTTTTTTTTTTGATTTTTTTTTTTTTTTTTTTTAAATTTTTTTATTTTTTAAGATAAATTTTGTTTAAAATTTTTTTTTTTTTTCTTTTTTTATAAAATTTTTTTTTTTATTTTTTTTTTTTTAATTTTATTTTTTTTTTTTGGTTTTTTTTTTTTTTTTTTTTAAATTTTTTTTTTTTTTTTAGATAAATTTTTTTTTTTAGATAATTTTTTTTTTTTTAATTTTTTTTAGATAAATTTTGTTTTTAATTTTTTTTTTTTTTTTTTTTTGAGAATTCACTATCGCGGGACTGACTTCACTATAGACCAGTGTTTCCCAAATTTTTTTGTTTCGTAGACCCCTTGCCATGTTTTCTGCTTTTTGGTAGACCCCCTGCTTAACTTATATTGCTTTTTTTTTTTTGCAATTTATTTGAAAACTAATTTCTAATTTTAGTGAGTTGAAGAGTAAAATGCAATTTAAAAATACATATAAAGTATTAAATAATAACTCATTTTTATTGATAAAATTCAAATTTAACCAATTTAATATGTATTGCTGGAATCATCAAACACACTGGAAATGTTTTTTTTACCCAGGCTTATCATCTGTTCCTATGGATGTCATGTTTCATACATTCTATAAAGAAGACATTCAAACAATAAATATTAATTAATTAATTTGTTTTAAGTATCATTGTAAAAGTTTTCGCAAAGAGTTTCTCGTGTATCTTTCACGTGTCCGCCGAACTGTTTTCACTAAAGGGGAAGGGACGAAGGCGAGTAACTGGCGCCTTAGCCAGTAGGCTTCAAGCAGGAAGAGCTCATTAGCCACATAGCAGAAGGAAAACTGAATTTAAAAATCTGCTGCCTTGCAACTATTCCCAAACATGGGAAAGCTGTCGTGGGTCAACCCTGAGGAAAAATAAGGAGCTGGCAACCCCTAGGCAGTTTACAGCACACAGCGCTACACCCCATCAGAGCCTGTGACGCCACTAGTTCCAAACTGATCCCAAACTGTATATATTTCCTTTGCAAAGAATCACATAAGAAGCTTTAATTTGATAACTCATGCCACCGATGTGCCCTTGAACTGTATTTTTGTTTAAAGAAATTCTTTTAATAATATCAGATGTAGGTGTGTGTAAAACAGTTTTCACAACTACAACGGCTGGTAAAATCAATGTTTTACCTATGTTTCCATATTTTGCTATAAGTAAAGAGATATTGTAAGATGCTCACAAACCAACATCTTCTCTATATATATATATGATGTTGAAGTGAGATTGTGTGGGTCTATTCTTAACTTTATCTTTGAGTGCTAGAAAATTTTTAAATCTTTATCTATTTTGTTAGGGTGACATTGTCTCAGATGATCCTCTAGCAATTGGTTTCGTATCATTATTTTAAAAAAGTCACTTAGGCAACGGCTTGTTTGACAAGGAAGGAATGAATCCCAGTTTTAAATAATCAATGCTGGACAGTGTACATTTCTTTTCGTTAAACATTTGTTACATGTAGACAAAATTAAAATTTTTAAATAAGTATTGAGAAGATTCTTTGGTTTGATTAGCAGGATATATATTTAAATGATTTACCAAGATAAAAATCATATATTACTGTATAAAATAATTACATTAAATGAATGTAAAAATTAAAAAAAGAGTGATTAAGTCCCTTAATGTAATTAACACCATTTTTTTTTACAAAATACATTAAATTCTTACCATTACCTATCAATCAGTCTGTTGAACCATGGGGGCACCACACAAGATCTGTCAACAGCCCTTCTATATTCCTCTCTGTACTTAGCCCTGGATAAATCATTTCATGGCAGACCTGCCCATTCTTTCATGTCTTCACATTGCTCTCTGTCTTTCATTCTTCATCCTGGAACTCAATGGTCAAAGGAGCATAACCCTGGTATTATTTTCTGGAAATAAAAAAAGACTGATTAAGTCCCTTAATGTAATTAACACAATTTTTTTTTAAAAATACATTAAATTCTTACCATTACCAATCAATTAGTCTGTTGAACCATGGGGGCACCACACAAGATCTGTCAACAGCCCTTCTATATTCCTCTCTGTACTTAGCCCTGGATAAACCATTTCTTGGCAGACCTGCCCATTCTTTGATGTCTTTCCATCTCTCTGTCTTCCTTCTTTGTACACAAATGGGGAAAAAATGGACCATAATTCTTAAAAAAGAAATTTAATATCATTAAATAAAATTTAATTTAATTTCTAATTATTAATAAAATATCTTACCAGAATGCTAGCCACACTTTCTAAAACTATGAGCAGTGCCTTATTTAAATCTTGAATTATATTTCTAGTCTAGGAGTTCCAATCAATTTTGTTGTATACAAAGGCCATGATACTGATTATAGGAATATGCCAGATGTCTGTTTCAGCATCTGAGTAAATAAATTAATGAAACTCCTATGACTCTAAGTTAGGGTAATGTCATCTTTCATATCTGTATTTAAAAAAACAACAAAAAAAAACTGGACATACATTCCTCATTATCAGTTCCCATCCTGTTTGTCATTTAAATATTTTGGACATTCCTTTTACATTCCAGCCAAGATCTTGCAGCGGACAGTAGAAAATGGCAGTTTGAACTTCAGATCATTGTGTCAACCATCTCGTGCAATCCACAAAACCAGGCAGTGTAATCAAGATCTACCTAAGAATGAAAAATACTATCAGATACAATTTCACATTACATCTAGAAAAGGATAGCTATATTTAACTTGATCTAGTAGAAGATGTACAACTATCATACCCATATAATGTAGATTAACAAACTGATTCAAGATAAATACTATTATCTTCTTATCTTATATAATACAGACGTTACTTCAAAAAAGAAGATGATTACATCCTACGCGTCAAACATTTAGTCATGCATATTAACCAATGACTTAAATTCTGCCAAGTCACTGGTTTTCCTGGCTAGCTCAGGCAACCCATTCCATGCTCTAATAGCACTAGGGAAGAAGGAGTATTTGTACAAATTTGTCCTAGCATATGGGATGAGGAATGTGCCTTTATCTTTGTGTCTTTCAGAGTATTTTATTAAATTTTGTTTTTGTATTTGAAGATTATGGTTCAGTGTTTTATGTATGATTGCTACTTTACTTTTGAGCCTTCTGTCCTGAAGACTTTCTAAATTTAGTGATTTTACTAAAGGTGTTACTCTAGTCAAATGTGAATATTCATTTGTTATGAATCGCACTGCTCTATTTTGTGTTTGTTCTAGTTTCTTAATGTTTTCTTGAGTTGAGGGGTCCCAAACGGAGGATGCATATTCTATTATTGGCCTAACCAAAGTTTTAAATAACATTTTAGTTTTAAGTTCTTATTTGATTTATAGAAATTTCTTTTAATAAATCTTAATGCTTTGTTTGATTTTTTTGTAGTTTCATCAATATGTGGATTCCATGACAGTTTTTCATTTAATATAACACCTAGGTATTTTGTGTTTTTAGTCTGTGTTACTGGTTTGCCATGAATAAGATAAGTGGAATTAATTTGTTTTAGTTTTTTTGTTACTCTTAACAACTGACATTTTTCTGACAATTTGATTCCCATTTCTGTAATTCATCTAATTCTCTTTGTAAAATATCTGTGTCTTGTGTTGTTTTTATTGTTCTATATATTATGCAATCGTCTGCAAATAATCTGACTTTTGTTCCTGAAGTAATGCAATTTGGTAAATCATTTATGTAAATTAAAAATAGTAGTGGACCCAAGACTGTTCCTTGAGGTACACCTGACTTTACTGTTATCGGTGTTGATTTAGAGCCATTTATTATTACAGTTTGTTCTCTCCCTATCAGAAAGTCCTTAATCCACTGATGCAGTGGACCATTAATGCCGAAATATTTTAATTTTTTAAGCAAACTATGGTGGTGAACTTTGTCAAAAGCCTTAGAAAAATCTAGTAAGATAGCATCTATTTGTTCACTATTATATTAAGCCAATCCTACACCCATACTACTTGTATACATAAAATTGGGTGGATCTAGAATTTTAGATCTAGATAGACTAGATTCTTATTAAAATTCTAGATCTTTTCTATTAAGTAATAAAAACCTTTAAAATGTATTTTAATATGGATGAAGCTGAACAGAAAGGATTGGAAAATAGTCGATGCCAACGCAGAGGCTCTTGTTCTCGTATGAGCCATAGTTGTCTATTGACTGAAGGTGGTGGAGATAATTCAACAAGATGATTTACAATGTAATTCAAGAGATCTGTCTAGGTTAGTTCATTATTTTTCTTGAAGATTTCTATGGTCAAGTCTAGATTTTCTAGATCTAGCATCATATACAATAATTTCTAGAGATCTAGTGCTAAGTCCTATACATATGGGATCTAGATCTAATCAAGATCTATCTAAAATCAGAATAAAAAATATGGAATGTCACACTAGATTTAGAATAGAATAGCAAAGTTTTACCAATATCTAGATTTTTAGTCCAGTAAATCAACTTATATAGATCAAGATATAAATTAAATTCACCTTTATCTATTCCTTAGTCTGTTGGACTGTTAAGGCACCACACAAGGTTTGTCGACCATTCTTTTCCTCACCGTCTTTTGAATGACTAATTCCTGAGAAAAGTAAACCGTTATTGTTAAAGAATATACAGGTAATCAGTGCTTTTTTGTAAAGAAATAGGTGCCGGAGCTCAGTGATGGATTGCCTTTTAACAACTAATAAATAAATAATAAACTTTAAAATACAAAAGTAACTTTTTCGCTGCATTGAAAAAAGTGCCGGTACGCTGTACCAGTGCTTACTGTAATGCTGCTGACCTGAAAAATTGTAGTTAAACTAAATAATACAGTAATATTAAGCCCATACTAATTAGTCTTAGATATATAGATCTAGAAATTATATTGACATTGTGTAGATCTAGTCAATCTAGATTTCAAAGCAAAGAAAACAGAAGAACGGTAGACCATAAGGCAAAGACGATAGGATCGACATGGACCAAGCTGAAGAAATCCAGAATATTTATTGAAAATTTTTAGTTAGATCAAGACTAATAATCTAGAACAGCGATGCCCAAACTACGGCCCGCGGGCCAGATCCGGCCCGCGACGTGCTTCTATCCGGCCCGCCAAAGCATTGGAACAAAATTTAAAAAAAAAAAATTAAAAAAAAATTAGAATGTTGAAAAAATATTCTCTTTAAGTTAGGATTCTCACTCATTCTTTGATGAATTCCATCTTTATGTTTGGTATTCATAGTAAATATTTTTTTATTGTAAGAACACAAGTGTTGTTGTTTTTTTCAATGGCGATAAAACTTGACAGCCATTTTTAATTCTTTGAAAATTCCGCTACTGTCTTGAGCTAGCCGTGTCCTTGACACCTAGTGTGTGCATCACAGAACATCATTGATGCATCGTTTTTGGTCGTTTACTTTTTATATCAAAGCGATTGGTACCGTAGTGTTTAACGTTTGTGATTTACTGAAATGGGAGAGCCTAAGAAACGAAAAGTGGACTCTGAATGTAGAAACTTTCAGGAAAAGTGGACAGACCTTCACTTTTTTGTGGAATGTTTGATTTGTAAAGAAAGAAAGGCTGTTTTTAAAGAACATAACATTAAAAGGCATTATGAAGCCAAACACATATGGTGGCATTCTAGGTTGGAGCCGTGAGAACAAGATTGTCAAGTTTTGACTAGAGATTGGGGGATTGACGAGATGATTTAACAAAAAGAGACCAGAAAATGAGTCTGCGATAAGGGCCAGCTACATAGTTGCTCACATCTTAAGTAGAGCAATGAAGCCTTTTTCCGATGGCGAATGTGTAAAAAAAAGTGCTTGCTAGCAGTGATGGAAGAAATGTGTCCTGAGAAGAAGAATGCAGTAGAAGCTGTCAGCCTTTCTCGCATGACCATTACAAGGCGAGTGGAAGATATGGGGGTAAATCTTCATTCAGAGCAGCAGAATTCGAAATGTTTTCTATTACTGCTGACGAGTCCACTGACATAACTGATACTGCGCAACTCTTGGTACTTAATCGCGGTACCAACAGCAATTTTGATATAACAGAGGAGTTAGCAGCTATGAAGAGCATGCATGGGACTACAACTGGAGAAGACCTGTTCGAAGAAGTGTCCACCATCATAGAGGACCTTGCTCTTCCTTGGAATAAATGAGTTGGAGTGACTACTGATGGCGCTAGAAATATGGTTGGATGTCACAGCGAGCTGACAGTAAGAGTTATTTAAAAAGTTGTTGAGTCAAATGGAAAGGAACCCCCGCGGCTTTACTGCATCATTCACCAACAAAATCTCTGTGGAAAGGTTTTGAATCTGGACCATGTGATGATGATTGTGATCAAATCACAGAGCGTGGAATCACAGAACTTTCAAAGATTTTCTGACAGAAATAGAGTCCGAATATGAAGACGTTCTATTTCACAGTGAAGTGCGCTGGTTAAGCTAGGAAAGGTATTAAAACGTTTTTTTTTTATTTGAGACGGAAAATTGAAATATTTATGACCGATAAATCAAAACAAGTGCCACAACAGAACTTTCCCTCATGGTTGTGGGATTTGGCTATTTTATGCGACATCACATCTAAATGAACTCAACACCAAACTACAAGGGAAAGACAAATTGATTTCGCATGTGTATGCAGACATATTCTTTCCAAAAAAAATTGCAACTCTTCATTCAACAGGCGGAAAAGTAGCATCTTGTCCACTTTCCAACCTGTACCTCTCTACAAAATGATAAGCTGCTAAATATGTCTTTCCATAAAGAAAGAATGATCCAACTTCTGAGGATCTTGATGAATAATTTCAGTGAAAGATTTGTGGATTTTCAGAATTTAAAAAATCCGTCTTTTTGAAAATCCGTTTGCTGCCGATGTGTCAAGTGCTCTGACAGATCTACAACTGGAACTGATTAACTTACAAAGCCAGACATCACTGCTTGACAAATTTCAAGTGATGCAGACTGTTGACTTCTACTCCATGCTACCTGCAGAAACGTTTCCAAATCTTCGAAAACAAGTGCTAAGGATGATCACAATGTTTTCAAGCACTAATTTGTGTGAACAAACTTTTTCAATGATGAAACGGGTGAAAACCATGTGACGTCATTGCCTCATGGATAAACATCTAGATTCAGTGCTCCAGCTGGGTGTTTTATTTATGCAGCCAGATATTCAGAAGATGGTTTTGGACAAACTTCATGCATCACATTAATTTATTTAATAAGGTCCACAAATAAAACTATTAAAAATAGCTTAATGTATATATTTTTTTATTTTTGGTGATATGGCCCGCGACACGAATGCCGAAAATTTTTTTCGAGAATAGACTATCTTGGGACTGACTTCACTGTAGACCAGTGGTTCCCAAAATTTTAGTAAAATTTTTTTTTTTTTTTTTGATGTTTTTTTTATAAAAAAATTTTTTTTTTTAATTTTTTTTTTTTAGTTAAATTTTTTTTTTTTTAATTTCTTTAAATAAATTTTTGTTTTAAATTTTTTTTTTTTTTTTTTTTTTGAGAATTCATTATCCCAGGACTGACTTCACTCTAGACCAGTGGTTCCCAAACATTTAGTAAATTTTTTTTTTTTTTTTTTTTTTTTTTAGTAAATTTTTTTTTTTTTTTTTTTTTTAGTAAATTTTTTTTTTTTTTTTTTTTAGTAAATTTTTTTTTTTTAATTTTTTTTTTTTTTTTTGATTTTTTTTTTTTTTTTAAATTATTTTTTTTTTTGATTTTTTTTTTTTTTTTTTTACATTTTTTTTAGATAATTTTTTTTTTTTTTTTTTTTTTTAGATAAATTTTTTTTTTTTTTTAGATAATTTTTTTTTTTTTAAATTTTTTAAGATAAATTTTGTTTAAAATTTTTTTTTTTTTTTAATTTTTTTTTTTTTTTAATTTTTTTTTTTTTTTTGATTTTTTTTTTTTAAATTTTTTTTTTTTAATTTTTTTTTTTTTTTTTAGATAAATTTTTTTTTTTTTTAGATAATTTTTTTTTTTTAATTTTTTTTAGATAAATTTTGTTTTTAATTTTTTTTTTTTTTTTTTTTTTGAGAATTCACTATTGCGGGACTGACTTCACTGTAGACCAGTGTTTCCCAAATTTTTTTGTTTCGTAGACCCCTTGCCATGTTTTCTGCTTTTTGGTAGACCCCCTGCTTAACTTATATTGCTTTTTTTTTTTGCAATTTATTTGAAAACTAATTTCTAATTTTAGTGAGTTGAAGAGTAAAATGCAATTTAAAAATACATATAAAGTATTAAATAATAACTCATTTTTATTGATAAAATTCAAATTTAACCAATTTAATATGTATTGCTGGAATCATCAAACACACTGGAAATGTTTTTTTACCCAGGCTTATCATCTGTTCCTATGGATGTCATGTTTCATACATTCTATAAAGAAGACATTCAAACAATAAATATTAATTAATTAATTTGTTTTAAGTATCATTGTAAAAGTTTTCGCAAAGAGTTTCTCGTGTATCTTTCACGTGTCCGCCGAACTGTTTTCACTAAAGGGGAAGGGACGAAGGCGAGTAACTGGCGCCTTAGCCAGTAGGCTTCAAGCAGGAAGAGCTCATTAGCCACATAGCAGAAGGAAAACTGAATTTAAAAATCTGCTGCCTTGC
This sequence comes from Biomphalaria glabrata, assembly GCF_947242115.1. Classification (NCBI taxonomy): domain Eukaryota; kingdom Metazoa; phylum Mollusca; class Gastropoda; family Planorbidae; genus Biomphalaria; species Biomphalaria glabrata. The sequence continues at coordinate 1,080,439 of NW_026602928.1, forward strand.
AACTATTCCCAAACATGGGAAAGCTGTCGTGGGTCAACCCTGAGGAAAAATAAGGAGCTGGCAACCCCTAGGCAGTTTACAGCACACAGCGCTACACCCCATCAGAGCCTGTGACGCCACTAGTTCCAAACTGATCCCAAACTGTATATATTTCCTTTGCAAAGAATCACATAAGAAGCTTTAATTTGATAACTCATGCCACCGATGTGCCCTTGAACTGTATTTTTGTTTAAAGAAATTCTTTTAATAATATCAGATGTAGGTGTGTGTAAAACAGTTTTCACAACTACAACGGCTGGTAAAATCAATGTTTTACCTATGTTTCCATATTTTGCTATAAGTAAAGAGATATTGTAAGATGCTCACAAACCAACATCTTCTCTATATATATATATGATGTTGAAGTGAGATTGTGTGGGTCTATTCTTAACTTTATCTTTGAGTGCTAGAAAATTTTTAAATCTTTATCTATTTTGTTAGGGTGACATTGTCTCAGATGATCCTCTAGCAATTGGTTTCGTATCATTATTTTAAAAAAGTCACTTAGGCAACGGCTTGTTTGACAAGGAAGGAATGAATCCCAGTTTTAAATAATCAATGCTGGACAGTGTACATTTCTTTTCGTTAAACATTTGTTACATGTAGACAAAATTAAAATTTTTAAATAAGTATTGAGAAGATTCTTTGGTTTGATTAGCAGGATATATATTTAAATGATTTACCAAGATAAAAATCATATATTACTGTATAAAATAATTACATTAAATGAATGTAAAAATTTAAAAAAGAGTGATTAAGTCCCTTAATGTAATTAACACCATTTTTTTTACAAAATACATTAAATTCTTACCATTACCTATCAATCAGTCTGTTGAACCATGGGGGCACCACACAAGATCTGTCAACAGCCCTTCTATATTCCTCTCTGTACTTAGCCCTGGATAAACCATTTCATGGCAGACCTGCCCATTCTTTCATGTCTTCACATTGCTCTCTGTCTTTCATTCTTCATCCTGGAACTCAATGGTCAAAGGAGCATAACCCTGGTATTATTTTCTGGAAATAAAAAAAGACTGATTAAGTCCCTTAATGTAATTAACACAAATTTTTTTTAAAAAATACATTAAATTCTTACCATTACCAATCAATTAGTCTGTTGAACCATGGGGGCACCACACAAGATCTGTCAACAGCCCTTCTATATTCCTCTCTGTACTTAGCCCTGGATAAACCATTTCTTGGCAGACCTGCCCATTCTTTGATGTCTTTCCATCTCTCTGTCTTCCTTCTTTGTACACAAATGGGGAAAAAATGGACCATAATTCTTAAAAAAGAAATTTAATATCATTAAATAAAATTTAATTTAATTTCTAATTATTAATAAAATATCTTACCAGAATGCTAGCCACACTTTCTAAAACTATGACCAGTGCCTTATTTAAATCTTGAATTATATTTCTAGTCTAGGAGTTCCAATCAATTTTGTTGTATACAAAGGCCATGATACTGATTATAGGAATATGCCAGATGTCTGTTTCAGCATCTGAGTAAATAAATTAATGAAACTCCTATGACTCTAAGTTAGGGTAATGTCATCTTTCATATCTGTATTTAAAAAAACAACAAAAAAAAAAACTGGACATACATTCCTCATTATCAGTTCCCATCCTGTTTGTCATTTAAATATTTTGGACATTCCTTTTACATTCCAGCCAAGATCTTGCAGCGGACAGTAGAAAATGGCAGTTTGAACTTCAGATCATTGTGTCAACCATCTCGTGCAATCCACAAAACCAGGCAGTGTAATCAAGATCTACCTAAGAATGAAAAATACTATCAGATACAATTTCACATTACATCTAGAAAAGGATAGCTATATTTAACTTGATCTAGTAGAAGATGTACAACTATCATACCCATATAATGTAGATTAACAAACTGATTCAAGATAAATACTATTATCTTCTTATCTTATATAATACAGACGTTACTTCAAAAAAGAAGATGATTACATCCTACGCGTCAAACATTTAGTCATGCATATTAATCAATGACTTAAATTCTGCCAAGTCACTGGTTTTCCTGACTAGCTCAGGCAACCCATTCCATGCTCTAATAGCACTAGGGAAGAAGGAGTATTTGTACAAATTTGTCCTAGCATATGGGATGAGGAATGTGCCTTTATCTTTGTGTCTTTCAGAGTATTTTATTAAATTTTGTTTTTGTATTTGAAGATTATGGTTCAGTGTTTTATGTATGATTGCTACTTTACTTTTGAGCCTTCTGTCCTGAAGACTTTCTAAATTTAGTGATTTTACTAAAGGTGTTACTCTAGTCAAATGTGAATATTCATTTGTTATGAATCGCACTGCTCTATTTTGTGTTTGTTCTAGTTTCTTAATGTTTTCTTGAGTTGAGGGGTCCCAAACGGAGGATGCATATTCTATTATTGGCCTAACCAAAGTTTTAAATAACATTTTAGTTTTATGTTCTTATTTGATTTATAGATATTTCTGTTAATAAATCTTAATGCTTTGTTTGATTTTTTTGTAGTTTCATCAATATGTGGATTCCATGACAGTTTTTCATTTAATATAACACCTAGGTATTTTGTGTTTTTAGTCTGTGTTACTGGTTTGCCATGAATAAGATAAGTGGAATTAATTTGTTTTAGTTTTTTTGTTACTCTTAACAACTGACATTTTTCTGACAATTTGATTCCCATTTCTGTAATTCATCTAATTCTCTTTGTAAAATATCTGTGTCTTGTGTTGTTTTTATTGTTCTATATATTATGCAATTGTCTGCAAATAATCTGACTTTTGTTCCTGAAGTAATGCAATTTGGTAAATCATTTATGTAAATTAAAAATAGTAGTGGACCCAAGACTGTTCCTTGAGGTACACCTGAGTTTACTGTTATCGGTGTTGATTTAGAGCCATTTATTATTACAGTTTGTTCTCTCCCTATCAGAAAGTCCTTAATCCACTGATGCAGTGGACCATTAATGCCGAAATATTTTAATTTTTTAAGCAAACTATGGTGGTGAACTTTGTCAAAAGCCTTAGAAAAATCTAGTAAGATAGCATCTATTTGTTCACTATTATATTAAGCCAATCCTACACCCATACTACTTGTATACATAAAATTGGGTGGATCTAGAATTTTAGATCTAGATAGACTAGATTCTTATTAAAATTCTAGATCTTTTCTATTAAGTAATAAAAACCTTTAAAATGTATTTTAATATGGATGAAGCTGAACAGAAAGGATTGGAAAATAGTCGATGCCAACGCAGAGGCTCTTGTTCTCGTATGAGCCATAGTTGTCTATTGACTGAAGGTGGTGGAGATAATTCAACAAGATGATTTACAATGTAATTCAAGAGATCTGTCTAGGTTAGTTCATTATTTTTCTTGAAGATTTCTATGGTCAAGTCTAGATTTTCTAGATCTAGCATCATATACAATAATTTCTAGAGATCTAGTGCTAAGTCCTATACATATGGGATCTAGATCTAATCAAGATCTATCTAAAATCAGAATAAAAAATATGGAATGTCACACTAGATTTAGAATAGAATAGCAAAGTTTTACCAATATCTAGATTTTTAGTCCAGTAAATCAACTTATATAGATCAAGATATAAATTAAATTCACCTTTATCTATTCCTTAGTCTGTTGGACTGTTAAGGCACCACACAAGGTTTGTCGACCATTCTTTTCCTCACCGTCTTTTGAATGACTAATTCCTGAGAATAGTAAACCGTTATTGTTAAAGAATATACAGGTAATCAGTGCTTTTTTGTAAAGAAATAGGTGCCGGAGCTCAGTGATGGATTGCCTTTTAACAACTAATAAATAAATAATAAACTTTAAAATACAAAAGTAACTTTTTCGCTGCATTGAAAAAAGTGCCGGTACGCTGTACCAGTGCTTACTGTAATGCTGCTGACCTGAAAAATTGTAGTTAAACTAAATAATACAGTAATATTAAGCCCATACTAATTAGTCTTAGATATATAGATCTAGAAATTATATTGACATTGTGTAGATCTAGTCAATCTAGATTTCAAAGCAAAGAAAACAGAAGAACGGTAGACCATAAGGCAAAGACGATAGGATCGACATGGACCAAGCTGAAGAAATCCAGAATATTTATTGAAAATTTTTAGTTAGATCAAGACTAATAATCTAGAATACTAGGACTATAGTAATCTATACATTTTTTTTTAGACTCTACTAGACAAACTCTAATGATGATTCTAATATTAAATATGTAGATCTAGAGCAGTGGTTCCCAAACTTTTTTGTCTCGTAGACCCCTTGCCATGTTTTCTGCTTTTCGGTAGAACCCCTGCTTAACTTTAATTATTTTTTTTTATATTTTTTTAGATAAATTTTTTTTAATTTTTATTTTTATTTTTTTTTTAAATTTTTTTAGGTAATTTTTTTTTTTTTTTTCGAGAATTGACTTTCCTGGTACTGACTTCACTGTAGACCAGTGGTTCCCAAACTTTTATAAAAAAATTTTTATAATTTTTTTTTAATTTTTTTTTATTTTTATTTTTTTTTCGACAATAGACTATCTTGGGACTGACTTCACTGTAGACCAGTGGTTCCCAAAATTTTAGTAAAATTTTTTTTTTTTTTTTTTATAAAAAAATTTTTTATTTTAATTTTTTTTTTTCAATTTTTTTTTTTTAGATAAATTTTTTTTTTTTAATTTCTTTAAAAAAATTGTTGTTTTAAATTTTTTTTTTTTTTTTTTGAGAATTCACTATCCCAGGACTGACTTCACTCTAGACCAGTGGTTCCCAAACATTTAGTAAATTTTTTTTTTTTTTTTTTTTTTTTTTTAGTAAATTTTTTTTTTTTTTATTTTTATAAAATTTTTTTTTTTTTTTTTTTTTTTTTTTTTTTTTTTTTTTTTTTTTAAATTTTTTTTTTTTTTTTAAATTTTTTACGATAAATTATGTTTAAATTTTTTTTTTTTTTATCTTTTTTTATAAAATTTTTTTTTTTATTTTTTTTTTTTTAATTTTTTTTTTTTTTTTTGGTTTTTTTTTTTTTTTTTTTTAAATTTTTTTTTTTTTTTTAGATAAATTTTTTTTTTTTAGGTAATTTTTTTTTTTTAATTTTTTTTAGATAAATTTTGTTTTTAATTTTTTTTTTTTTTTTTTTTCTGAGAATTCACTATTGCATTGCAGGACTGACTTCACTGTAGACCAGTGGTTCCCAAATTTTTTTGTTTCGTAGACCCCTTGCCATGTTTTCTGCTTTTTGGTAGACCCCCTGCTTAACTTATATTGCTTTTTTTTTTGCAATTTATTTGAAAACTAATTTCTAATTTTAGTGAGTTGAAGAGTAAAATGCAATTTCCAAATACACATAAAGTATTAAATAATAACTCATTTTTATTGATAAAATTCAAATTTAACCAATTTAATATGTATTGCTGGAATCATCAAACACACTGGAAATGTTTTTTTTACCCAGGCTTATCATCTGTTCCTATGGATGTCATGTTTCATACATTCTATAAAGAAGACTTTCAAACAATAAATATTAATTAATTAATTTGTTTTAAGTATCATTGTAAAAGTTTTCGCAAAGAGTTTCTCGTGTATCTTTCACGTGTCCGCCGAACTGTTTTCACTAAAGGGGAAGGGACGAAGGCGAGTAACTGGCGCCTTAGCCAGTAGGCTTCAAGCAGGAAGAGCTCATTAGCCACATAGCAGAAGGAAAACTGAATTTAAAAATCTGCTGCCTTGCAACTATTCCCAAACATGGGAAAGCTGTCGTGGGTCAACCCTGAGGAAAAATAAGGAGCTGGCAACCCCTAGGCAGTTTACAGCACACAGCGCTACACCCCATCAGAGCCTGTGACGCCACTAGTTCCAAACTGATCCCAAACTGTATATATTTCCTTTGCAAAGAATCACATAAGAAGCTTTAATTTGATAACTCATGCCACCGATGTGCCCTTGAACTGTATTTTTGTTTAAAGAAATTCTTTTAATAATATCAGATGTAGGTGTGTGTAAAACAGTTTTCACAACTACAACGGCTGGTAAAATCAATGTTTTACCTATGTTTCCATATTTTGCTATAAGTAAAGAGATATTGTAAGATGCTCACAAACCAACATCTTCTCTATATATATATATGATGTTGAAGTGAGATTGTGTGGGTCTATTCTTAACTTTATCTTTGAGTGCTAGAAAATTTTTAAATCTTTATCTATTTTGTTAGGGTGACATTGTCTCAGATGATCCTCTAGCAATTGGTTTCGTATCATTATTTTAAAAAAGTCACTTAGGCAACGGCTTGTTTGACAAGGAAGGAATGAATCCCAGTTTTAAATAATCAATGCTGGACAGTGTACATTTCTTTTCATTAAACATTTGTTACATGTAGACAAAATTAAAATTTTTAAATAAGTATTGAGAAGATTCTTTGGTTTGATTATCAGGATATATATTTAAATGATTTACCAAGATAAAAATCATATATTACTGTATAAAATAATTACATTAAATGAATGTAAAAATTTAAAAAAGATTGACTAAGTCCCTTAATGTAATTAACACCATTTTTTTTACAAAATACATTAAATTCTTACCATTACCTATCAATCAGTCTGTTGAACCATGGGGGCACCACACAAGATCTGTCAACAGCCCTTCTATATTCCTCTCTGTACTTAGCCCTGGATAAACCATTTCATGGCAGACCTGCCCATTCTTTCATGTCTTCACATTGCTCTCTGTCTTTCATTCTTCATCCTGAAACTCAATGGTCAAAGGAGCATAACCCTGGTATTATTTTCTGGAAATAAAAAAAGACTGATTAAGTCTCTTAATGTAATTAACACAATTTTTTTTTAAAAATACATTAAATTCTTACCATTACCAATCAATTAGTCTGTTGAACCATGGGGGCACCACACAAGATCTGTCAACAGCCCTTCTATATTCCTCTCTGTACTTAGCCCTGGATAAACCATTTCTTGGCAGACCTGCCCATTCTTTGATGTCTTTCCATCTCTCTGTCTTCCTTCTTTGTACACAAATGGGGAAAAAAAGATTACTATAGTCCTAGTATTCTAGATTATTAGTCTTGATCTAACTAAAAATTTTC
>NW_026602929.1:0-25000 GCF_947242115.1 Biomphalaria glabrata
ATGGCATGTATCGCCCCTCCCACCTTTTTCCTTTTATATTTACTAATCATAAAATTTGAGATTAGAGTGTGGTGCGACATAATATACAAATGGTTTCACATATCAATTATATAGAAATTCAACTATTTTTGTTCACAAACTATGATTCCTCCATAAAAATATGACCGCCCCCCCCACTCAGAGGGCTAGAGCGGGGAGGGCAGTACATGCAATCGCCCCCCCCCCCTTACCCCACCGAATCGGCCAAGATACCTGAAGGAGAGCGACATAATATCAAATTTATATATCATTGCAACTAATCTTGCTCACAAACTATGATTTCTCCATAAAAGTAGGACCGCCCCACCCCCACTCAAAGGGTTTAGATGGGAAGGGCAGTAGAGGTTTCGCCCCCCCCCCCCACACACCAATCGGACAACAGGGGAACGACATAATATAAAGATCGGTTAAAATATCAATAACAAGTTTTAATCATATAGATATTTAATTGATTCTTTTGGCAAGCTGTGATTTCTACAAATAAATTGGACCGCCCCCCCCCCACTCAAAAGTTTATGGTTGGGGGGGGGGCGGATTGATGCTATCGCCCCCTCCCGACCCCACCTAATCGGCCAACATACTAGAGGGGGGGGCGAAATAATCTAAAAATAGTTTGAAATATAAATAATTAGTATATATTATTAACATAAGTAATAAATTCGTATACAAATTGTGTGACTTCTATACTAAAATTCGTCCGCCCCCCCCCCTTCGGGGGGGTCGGTCGAGTGGGGGGGGGGGCGATCGCCCCTACCGCCCCCCCCCTGGATCCGCCAGTGCTAGGCTGTCAGTCTCCTTTGATTTGACAACTATCACGTGTTGGAAAGGTCGCAAGCTTATGTCCATAGTTCTTAGCGAGTTCAAGGGATGAAGGTTTAACAGAAGCGTCTCTTTCATCTCAAAAGCATTGTTAAGATCAACTCAATTACTTTTCGGCCTCACCTCTCATAAAGCAAATTATTTGGCTGCATATGGGAAAAGTCAAACGAAGGGGAAGTTATTTAAAGCCCCCCCCCCCAAAAAAAAAAAAAAAAAAAGCCGTACAAGTGAATAAAAAGTGTGCTGTTTTCTTCATTTGTTTAGCACTGCCGTACATGGTGTTGGTTATGTTGGGATGGAGTGGTAGTAGGGTCTGCCTAAGGTGGACTAGGAAGGGGCATTGAAAAAGGAATGTGCATACTCAGGCAAAGCGTTATGTCATGTGTTTGGAGGTCAAATATCAAATCTGCTATTCACTGCACTTTATTAACGAAGCCTGCCGATTGGTAAAATACAATATCTATATGTGAATTTTTATTTTGGTGTGGAAGTTGGGTTGAACCGAGACCATTCATTAAAGAAGGCCTCAATTCTGACCTGCAACGTCGCAACAAGTGGGCAGCTCGTTACACGTCTTACAGGCCTGTGTCGTGTCAACTAGATGTTGTGTCTCGGGATTATAACACCTGCCGATTTCTAAGGTTTTATTATTTAAATTTGTTTCTCAAACTTGTATGTGTGACTTCCCCCAAAGCTTTCGTTCGAAAATTTTCTGCTTGGTGGAGTCACTAATAAAAGTTTGAGAAACATATTTGAATAACAAAAGCTTAGAAATCGGCAGGTGTTATAAACTCGAGGCACATCAAATTGTTTAAGGTTCATGGTTCGTGCAGTTCATAAAAATGACAAAAACAGTCAAAATTTAATTGGAAACATTTTTGTTTCGTCTTTAGATTAAGTTCCTCTAAAACTTTTGAATTCTTTAAGCCTGAGGGTTAGCCATGGCACACATCAGCTGATTTTCGGTTATAGAAAACGGTGACATTATCGTCATTCTGGTAATCAAATACTCGGCAGACATATTTTTTATTCTTATTAATATTTTTTTATTTTTTTTATTTTTTAGAACTTGTCATTGATGTCCAACCAAACGTCATATCGCCAGAGATAACACCCCAACTTGTGATTAACTGTTCTATAACCAACAACGAAGTCCAACAACTAGACCTGATCAAATCTCTAACTCTTTCTCGTTATAATGAAACTATCAGAGAGTTTGATGATCTCATAGCTTTGGATTCCTTGACACTAAATCTAAAACAATTTGTGAGATTTAAATATTCACAAATCAGTTTTGGAAACCTGTATATAACTTTAACTCTACCTAACCCAACTCAGTTTGATGCCAGAATATACAAATGTAATGCCACTGGAGCTAATTCCGATGGGACGAATATTTCTTTGTTTGCTAAGAAGGCAGTAGAATATGAAACAAACTCGACCGCTTTAATTGAAGAGATTCGACGTATCAAGAAAGACGAAAACTATTGCTCTTTCAAGAAAGATGATCTCGCAGACATCAAGCAAAGTAAGTTAGAAATATGGGCAGCGGTTTATTTATACATTTGATCTAGGAGAGGGTAAGTACCTTTACAAGATCTACTTTGGCAACACAATTTCTTTTTATACTATTTTCTTTAAATATTTATTTCCTTCTCTTCATTAGTATTGGCTATTAGTAGAACTACTAAAGCTAGGTTCTTCTAGTAGCTATTTAGAATTCTACTTTGTAGAAAAATATATAACCCAAATATATCAAGATTAAAATGAATCTGTTAAACTCTAATTTGAGTGGATTACTTTTTTCATAAAGATAATTAAAAAAAAGACCCTTGTGATGAGTCAGAATCACAGCAAGCATTGAAATAGATTGTCCTTAAGACAAATTCTATTATTAAAGAAAACCTTTTCAATCCTTAGCCCAAAACATGTTTTATAATGCCTATTGACGTATACACAAGTAACATTCAACAGGTTTGGCTTTATCTTTTAATTGGCAAGCATAGATGTTAAGCCTGACAGAAGGTAAAAATGTCATAAATTGGCGACTAATCAAAAGAATATTTCTTACATAGTGTTTTACAATGAGGCTAAGCTGTTAAGAGCTCGGTTTCCAAACCTGGAGCCCTGGGTTCGAATCTCGATGAAGGCTAGGATTTTGAATTTCCGAATATTTAGGGTGTCCCTGAGTCCACCCAACTCTAAAGGGTACCTGACTTTAGTTGTGGGAAAGTTAAGTCGGTTGGTCGTTGTGCTGACCACATGACACCCTGATCGTTAACCGTTAGTCATAGTAACAGATGACATCAGCCCCATGGATCGCAAGATCGGAAAGGGAAAATTGAATTTACTTTTTAGCCTTTAGCTAGCAGCTAATAGAACGAACCCATAAATGTCATACTTAAAAAAATGTCTTTGTAAATGTCAGGTTAAACAAATGTCACTATTCAGTTTTTTATGTCATTGTCGACTTTAATCGATGCATGCAGAAGTAGAATTCTTAGAGTGTCGAGAGAACCAAATTTAAGATTATACACACCCACACCTAAGATAAAATTTGGCACAGTTATTTCTTTTACCTGACAACAGAATAATAAAAAAATTCATCAATTAGTTAATTAACTATAAAAGTGTTTAGACAGAAAAAAAGTACTCTCATCAAGACAATGGAAAAATGTAAATCTTCAAACTCCAAGACATTGAAATAATGTTTTATTTTAAATTGTTTTTTTCAGGATCGAGAGTTTATTTCTCTGGAAGTTCTGATATCATTAAAGAACGGATTGAGCCTTTGACATTAAAATGTACATTTCAGGTAAAATAACAGTTGTTTTTTTTAAATTACCTTTCTATTACCGAGGTTAATGAAAATACTATATGCGTCACTTATTAGTACTTAATTCTTTGCAGTACAGAATATAAAATCGTGTAGCGCCTATTTACCTCCACACCCACCCATTCATCCCCACACAAATTCCTACCTACAATTTCTGGTCATTCTTCGCCTTCTCAATTAAACCTCGAAAAGTTCTACAATGTTTTATAGCATTTTGTTTTTCATTTTGAACATCTGTGATGATCTCACTTGCCGGGGATTATATGATCAAACTTGACAATTCAATGAAATGAAGAAAGAAACATCTCTCTGTATTTTCTTCAAACTTCTTTAATAACTTCTTCAACTTTCACATCAAATTAACTTATAATTCAATAACAACTTGACACTTCATAAATAAAACTTAAAGATACATAAAACTTCACTTAGTATAACTTCAACTTCAACTACTAAAACTTTACTTAATGGACCCGCTAATATCACAAAACTTATTACTAATCAAGAACTGAGCGAGGACCCCGTCTAACTGACTTTCCCTCAATTTATACCTTTCTTAATCGTACATTCCAGAATCATGGAAACTTCTCCCCTAATTATTTTAATAACTTTGACCTTCTAGAAGCTGACGTGTGCTATTTTTTCCCTTAACCTCTTTCTTTGATTCCTTAACCTCTTTCTTTGATTGGATATCTAAAATTAACTTGTTTACGCTGGACACTTGCACTGGTTTGAACTTGCTTCTAGAAACTGGTCGAAATAGGTCACAGACTCGACTCGTGACATTACCCCCTTGCCTTTTTAGCATTTTGTATGCAATATAAAATGCGTAAAATAGCATTATTTCTATTATAATATATGCACACAAAAATCTAAAAGAATTGTTCCTATAAAGTACAAAACTGATAATTCAAATAATTGTTGCATTACATTTACATTATTCAAAATTCAAAATATTGTACATATCCAGCATATATAATTAATATTATATAAATAAAACTTAGTTCCATACATCACTTGTCTCTACATGATATTTAAGCATGAACTTTCTAACTTTTGTAACTCAAGAAAATATCAAAAGTATACAACTTCACAATACTGAAAAATACATGTCATCTCATCATATTACTTGCTAATACAGAATATCTGAATATTAACTTACTTGTCAATATATGAAATCTAAACATAAACAATGCCAAATTACTCTTTTGGAAAACTCTTATAACAACAGTATTAATGCAAATATACTAAGTAATAAACAATTGCATGACATAAGTATTAAAATAAATCTTGACCCAGCTGTAGAGTCTTGATATATGTGCAACTTTCTTCTTTCCAGGTACTTGAAACAATTCTAGTCTATCTGTACATTTCTTTTGTTCGGGCACTTGAAACAATTCTAGTCTATCCGTACATTTCTTCTTTCTTGGTTCTTTATAGTTCAAAATACGTTTAACAATATTGTCCTGTGTTTTCAGAGAGTTTTGTTCAACTCTGCCATTGAAAAATGTCACTTTTGTTTTCAATACAAACTTTCTTAGTTTAGCTACAAATGTACTTTGTTTAAATTGGTACAGAATGTCTCTCAGTTCATGAATATGTTTCCTTCTAGCTTTAAGCAACATACAACTATTGTCCTTACAAGATTCTTTGCTTTTCATATGTTCAAACAAGAACTGTCCAAAATCGACACTAAATCTTTCTTTTAGTGGCAGTTTACGTTGTAAAACGATTGAAGTAGAAAACGTTGAGCTTGAATGTTCATGTATGCATTGCACTAATAAATCAGTTAAGTATTTCTGAAGTAAATCTCTAATGTGCAAAGTTAGAGAATGAACATTTGAGTTGGCAAGAATGTCAGTTTTTAAGTTAAACACATTGTCTATAAATGTTGATATGTCAGGAACATCATGAAATATCTCAGAATATTCTTCACTTGTATTCAACAGGTGTTTCTTACTTTTCAGCTTTAAATGATCTATGTCAATGTCTTTGAGAGATTCAATTTGTTTTGATGTCGTTGGTAATAGTTCATTTATATTGTCTTCATTTTCCTCTTGAATTGTCTCTAAGCATGTAACATTATCTTCTAGTTCTTTTGATAAGTTTTCATTATCTGTATCCTCATTGTATTTTTCAAGCATATGAACATGAAACACTTTGACATATTTGTTAATGTTGATTTCATAAGTTACGTTTGAAATCTTTCTGATGATAGTAAATGGACCTTGCCATGTATAAATCAGTTTGTTGCTCATGTCAGGTAACCATAACTTCACTTTGTCTCCTTGTTTAAAATTTCTAAACTTTCTGTATTCATTTAATGCTCTTTCATTTTCAATGTTGACTTTAGCTTCTTTAGTTTTTTCACATTGCTGTATCACTGTAATATTTATATCAAAACCATGTTGAAATGTTTTATTTTCTGATTCATCTTGCTTTGACTTTGACATTGATTCATTCGAAATAAATATGTTCAAATCTGTATTTGATTGACTTTCTATGTAAGTACTTATATAACTTTGTTGCTGAGTCATATCACGGTTGTTGCATAAATTGTCCATCAATGTCAGAAGACCTTCTGTCTTAGAGTTAAATGTAGAATTGTTTAATTCATCAACATTGGATTCATGTTTGTCTAATATAATATTTTCAACTGGTTCGTAATTTTGTTCAACTTTCATATTCTGCTCATGAACTTGGTTTCTCTTAGAATTGTTCATTTGACAAACTTGACATTGACTAACATGTTTCTTAACATCTTTTGTAATGCTCGGCCAATAAAATTTGTCAAGAATTCTTTTCTTTGTCCTCGTGACACTCGCTAGTTTGGTATGTAGAAAATTGTGATTCTTTTCAATGATGTCTTGAGTATATTTCAGTGGTAAAATGATTTGTTCAACAAACTCATAGGTATCATAATTAACACTTTTCTTCACAAGTATTCCTTCTTTGAAATAAGGTACATTAAGTCCTGGCTGCTTTTCAATTGTTTGTGCCTTCTTGTACATTCTTGTCAAAGTTGTATCTTTCTTCTGGTCAGATTTAAATTCTTCATTATTAAATAGTTGAAATTCAGTAGTATTCTTGTTGTACTCATAAACAATGTAAGGTCCTTCAGTAATGTTTGTCTCTTTTTCTTCAGTTTCATTTCTTTCTTCTTCTTCTTTTCGTGATTTAAGTTTTCTTTCTTCTTCTTCTTGTATTTCTTTAAGTTTTCTTTCTTCTTCTTCTTGTATTTCTTTAAGTTTCCTTTCTTCTTCTATTCTTGCTGTAAGTTTTCTGTCTTCTTCCTCTCTTTTTTCTTTGCGTTTCCTCTCTTCTGCCTCTATGTCTACTTGTCTTCTTTTGTCGTCTCTAAGCATTTTTCTTTCTTCTGCCTCTTTTTCTTCTTGTCTTCTTTTTTCTTCTCTAATCCTTTTTCTCTCTTCTGCCTCTTTGTCTTCTTTACGTCTTCTTTCTTCTGCCTCTTTGTCTTCTTTACGTCTTCTTTCTTCTGCCTCTTTGTCTTCTTTACGTCTTCTTTCTTCTGCCTCTTCGTCTTCTTTACGTCTGTGTATCTCGTAATTTACTTTTTGAGTGCACCATTCCTCCATTCTTTCTTGTGGCATGTTACCGTAAGCGGCCACTTTGATGTATGCTTTCCACAGGTACGAGACTAAAGCCATTGTAATAACTTAATAACTTTTCTATTTATAAGTACTGCCTACACTAGCGATGACCGACACCTGTCCACAGGTGAGAGGTTAACTATGGCTGACCTAGTTAAATATCGATCGGCGTCTCCTCTTGAGGAATGCAAGTGGTCAGTATTTGTAAACAAACTAGTGTACAACTAGCTTTAGTAACGTTGCCTTCACAGCTTAATAGATATAGCTTTCACAGCTTAGTAAATATAGCTTTCACAGCTTAATAAATATAGCTTTCACAGCTTAGTAAATATAGCTTTCACAGCTTAATAAATATAGCTTTCACAGCTTAGTAAATATAGCTTTCACAGCTTAGTAAATGTAGCTTTCCCAGCTATGTAAATATGAAATGTAAGGTACTGACCTTAAAACCGATGATCTGTCTTGCAGGACGTCCTCTATGTCAACTATTATGTAACCTGTTGACTGGAAGTTTCAATCATAAAATACTTTTGGTAGCAATGAATGTACGTCTTGTTGAAGTTTTCTGAAAGAGGCTTTTCTTGTAATGCTTAGTTGAGGCTTTGTCGTTAAGAGAGGCTATGATTTATTTGTTAGAGGCTTTTCCTTTTAAATTCGTAGTACTTGCTAGAATGTGCCGACTTTATTCTTTGAAAATGCAGTATGTGATGCTTGTCTTCGTCGGTGCCTTTATTTATAGATGCCTTTTTTCGTCAGGAGGTGCCAATATATGTGACGTATGTATTCTTCGATGTCGCCTTTATTTATCGGAGGTGCCATAAATGTGATGATCTCACTTGCCGGGGATTATATGATCAAACTTGACAATTCAATGAAATGAAGAAAGAAACATCTCTCTGTATTTTCTTCAAACTTCTTTAATAACTTCTTCAACTTTCACATCAAATTAACTTCTTAATTCAATAACAACTTGACACTTCATAAATAAAACTTAAAGATACATAAAACTTCACTTAGTATAACTTCAACTTCAACTACTAAAACTTTACTTAATGGACCCGCTAATATCACAAAACTTATTACTAATCAAGAACTGAGCGAGGACCCCGTCTAACTGACTTTCCCTCAATTTATACCTTTCTTAATCGTACATTCCAGAATCATGGAAACTTCTCCCCTAATTATTTTAATAACTTTGACCTTCTAGAAGCTGACGTGTGCTATTTTTTCCCTTAACCTCTTTCTTTGATTGGATATCTAAAATTAACTTGTTTACGCTGGACACTTGCACTGGTTTGAACTTGCTTCTAGAAACTGGTCGAAATAGGTCACAGACTCGACTCGTGACAGACACATCAAACCAACTCCTACTTAGATGTTTGACGCTTGAATTCCAGTATCCCTTACACCTGTACCAACAATTGTACAGTAATACATACCTTCCTTTCGGTTTTGCAAAAATTATGTGGTGTGTCATACTAATTCACACAGCTATAACCTATTTTAGAATCAAAATCTTGTTATTCTTATATAGTGTCTACAATGGCGAGTTACACTCATACAGATATATAAGAAAGAACGTACATGTTGTTCTATTAAACATGATTGTATTTGCATTATATGTATATGTGCATATTTTATGTGACTATAACCAATTCTCTGAAGGTTTTGAACATGCGCCCTTGAATCCAAGCTCTCGTGTCTTGCTACGTTGAACTGGTTAATATTCTATCTGTGGTAGGCATGAATGGTTCTAAGGATTTATCTATGTCCAACGAACGATGATGTCATCATTTTAGAGTCTCTCGTAGAGAATTTAGAAATAAATAATGCTATTCTCGGGAGAATTATAACAAATTCAAGTTTGGATTATAATTGATTAACTTATTCTCTGACATTTTCAATGTCAATATCATAAACATTGTTTTTTTGAGTCCTCCTAAAAGGGAAATAGCCGCTCAGTCTTTAATGGTATAAGTTGAGTGTGGTTTGTCTCAGAGTTATCTGTTCTTCCGTTATAAAAGATCTCGTAAGATAGACACGATATTGAATATCCGAGTTTGTTATATTTTGTAGCTTGCAAAGCTTAGGTAAAACAGTTTTAGTATATTGTTGTAAATCTAAGGCAGACAACTCAAACGAAGTTCTGCAGTAAATAAATAAGTGTGTTTATTTACCAGGACAAACACATAACAGCTTTCTGTATTCAAAGAGTCTCGTTGCTAATTCTACCAGTCCTTTCACCAGCAACCTGAATACGGACCAACAACAGCCTTTCCCGCTTCGCTCCAGGTCCCTTCTACAGCCTTCAGGCAGCACAAAAGCTGGCTTCTTAGTCTCCAACAACTCAGACTCTTCAGTATCACTTGATACACTGTTCTTTCCTCTATCCCAGCGCCCTCCTGTTCTGGTTCAATAGCGCGCTCATACGCACCACAAGCAGGGTTAGGGTTACAACAATATTATTATTTTTATTATCATTGAATTGCAAAACCGTCTTTTTATAAAATAACAACATTTAAAAATATTTACTATTAATAGTAAGAAAGGTAGGCTATATGAAGTAAGGGATGTAATTATCTTGTTTTCCCCAAAAAAATTGTTATAAAAAATATATATATATATTACTTAATTATATAATTCCCTTTGCAGAAGTTACATAAGTGACCGATAACATTTATATTTAGACAATTTATTAAACGACGGGGTTTGAATATATATATTATTTTACAGGTTTTAAAAACAGATCAAAATGATACTTCCAGACTTCAGTCTTTGTATATACTTCATGGTAATGCTTCATTTTGAAATCGTCATATCATGACATACAGAGACATATCTCCTCATAAAGCTCATACTCACGGATAATACACAAACAAAATTGTCGCCGCTAACATATATACAACCAATTTTTTAAACCTATATTTTACTATCTATCTATCTATCTATCTATACATCCATCCATCTATCTCTCTATCTCTCTCTCTCTCTCTCTGTCTGTCTCTCTCTCTCTCTCTCTCTCTCTCTCTCTCTCTCTCTCTCTCTATATATATATATATATATATATATATATATATATATATATATATATATATATATATATAATTCTCTTCATGGCTCAAAAGTTTGGACACAAATAAGTAAAGGAAAGATCACTCTTTTATTTCTTCAAGTCGGACTAGAGTTACCATATGAAAAAAAAAGAGTACTAATATTTTGCCACATGGGAGAAAACTCTAGTTTGACCGTTTTTATTTTAAAAGTATAATAAAATTCATTTAAATTTAGCTTGATGTAAACAAAGTTTATCTTTATTAGCGCAGGTCCTATGAAAGTGCGGGGCCCACTGCAGTCGCATAGGTTGCAGTGGCCCAAGGCCGGTCCTTCAAAATAACGGCGTATGCTAAGCCGTGGGTCGACTAGTACTAATAGTTTGAAATGATCTACACCAAGGAGACATGAAAAAGTCTCTCATAGGGGCGCAAAGGCGGTTTTTTCTTTATACATTAAAAAAAAATTAGATGACAAGAAATGGCCTGTGTTCCACCGGAAATATTTTACTCTATAGACGCTATGAAAATAAATTTCTGAAACTTGAATTAGAGAAAAAATGGTATTTGTTGTTTTTTTTCTTCATTATTCGATTAGTATTTGACCTTCTATTTTTGTTTTACTAGATTAATTCTTGTGCTCTAAACAAAAAGAGAATGCGTTTCTGATGTTCGGAATGTTTGAACAATTCTCCAATATCGTCCAGCTCCTCTCCCCCCCCCCCAACCCCCATATTTTTCGATGAGAAAAACGTTTGTTATCTTTTTCAGGGAAAATGAAATTCTGAATTTTTGAACGCAGGAAAATCCTCGGAAGGATCGTGATGTCACTCCATTTTTAAAGATTTTTTTCCGGTGAAAAAAAAAAGACTTTAAAAAATATCTAGGAAACAATATTTCTAACATAAAAGACTATTGGAATTGGAATTAATAAAATCATTAAGTAAATTTGGAGTCCAGGCATATTGCAAATATATATATGGAAAAAAATTGCGCTACAATAACATTACTCTAAGTTTCTTTTCTTTTTAAATAAATCCTAAATCCCCCCCCCCTCCGACTCATTTGGATGTGCTTACAGCGCTTCCCAAGACTCCATATATGGCAAAAAGGGCAACGTAAATTTGTTACGCAATGGCCGCCATGGGTAAAAGTTTGGGCAACTTTAAATTAAAACATAATGAGTAAAATATATTTACAATACATATATGTGCAATACTTTGTCTATGTTGTTTTCTTTATATTCTTTTTAATAAAAATATTTTATTTTTGGACAGAGTCCAAAGGTGTTATTGCATATGTAAACAAAGATCAACCCGTTGTTACAAGTCTCCAAGGAAGTCATATACAAGATGTTGAAGGAGAAATCTATGACAACGCAATTAAAGATTCCTATCTTCAAGTCACATGGAGTAATCTGAAACACACTGAGTCAGGAAAATATTTTTGCGAAGCCCATAATCAATATTCAGAAGGAAGAATTGACAAGTCAAGTAACATGTTAACCATTACAGTTGAAAGACCAACGTTTGATGATTTGGTGGAAGCAATGCACAAATTGTTTACACAGGTCGATGGAGCCAAAGAAAGCCTAAAAGCTATTAATCAAAATATAAAGAACATCAACAAAGACTTGGATTTTAAAGAACAAAATATCACAAGCATAAAACAAGAGGTGATTAGAAATCAAAATAATATACAGATCCTTAGTGAAGACTTGAACATTAAGGAACAAAATTTGACAAGCATTAAAGCAGACTTGAGCACTAAACAACAAACTTTTTTAAACATCAAAGAAGACGTGATTTTAAATCAACAAATTATACACAAAATTAAACAAGACTTAAACACTTATCGACATAATATGAGTAACATTGAAGAGCATCTGGAAGTAATCTTAACCAATCTTTCAACTGCCTCGATAAAAGTGAAAAATCAGACCGATGAAGGTATGCATATTTACGTATTTCTGAGGTTTACACACTTTTAGTCGCATCCGCAGTGTCATATCAAATAACCAAATGGAGGTAAAAATCAATGAAATCCAATACCACCGGCGAAAGACCGAGCAATCAATATAAGATACAAAGATAAACCACATTCCTTGTCCCATATGTTAGGACAAGTTTGTACAAATACTCCTTCTTCCCTAGTGCTATTAGAGCATGAAATGGGTTGCCTGAGCTAGCCAGGAAAACCAGTGACTTGGCAGAAATTAAGTCATTGGTTAATATGCATGACTAAATGCTTGACGCGTAGAACGTAATCATCTTCTTTTTTTAACTAACGTCTGTATTATATAAGATAAGATAAGATAAGTTATTCGACGTTGTTACAGTACGAGAAGTTTAATAACAATGAAGGGAACGGTCGAATGTCGACTAACTGTTTACGTTCCTATCTCTAAGGCGTCCTAAAGTAGTCTGTTTACATCGGCTGATATTTCGCTCTGACAAACAAAAACCTAGTCTTCTCTCTACTATTCCCGTCATTATCTTTAAGTCAAAACTTTCCCTATTTCCAAAACAAATAAATAATATCTAATTGTGCCACAACAATATATATATATATACATCATGGGCTTAGCCAGGGGGAATTCTTGGGGGTTCAAAATTTTGTGACTGATTTTTTGCTTTGATGACATATTGGTGTTACGTAGTTTGCCCTGGTAGTGGCGAAATATGTAGGTCGCAGCTGGGGCTGCGTATCCACGGGAAATACTGCATTCCTTATTAATCTTTAGATTTGGCGACAAGCCTTATTATTATTGTTGTTGTTGTTGTTGTTGTTTTTATTACTATTATATTGTGTAGTTATCTTTCTGTCAGACTTAAAATTAAATCCCTTCCCCCCCCCCCACTCCAATTTTTTTTTCTCTTTAGGAAGCAAAATGAGCTATCCACCCCGTAAATCTTGTCGTGACGTCAACAGTACAGACGAGCGTGTGGTGGTAACATTAACTTCCGGGTTAAAGGTCATGTGTGACACCAAGACAGACGGCGGTGGATGGATCATCTTTCAGAGAAGAATCAACGGAAATGTAGATTTCTATAGAGGCTGGAAGGAGTATCGTGACGGCTTTGGAGATTACAACATTGGTGAATTTTATCTGGGAAATGAAAATATTTATATGTTAACATCTACTGGGCAATATAATTTAAGAATTGATTTGAAATATAAGAACAAGGCATTTTTTGCGCAATATTCAGGTTTTAAAATATTGAGTGAAAAAGAGAAATATAAATTAAACATAGGAGCATATTCAGGAAATTCTGGTGATAATTTCTCAAGTCACAATAACGCATTCTTTACCACTTTTGATAGAGATAACGACGAGTATAGTTATAACTGTGCAGTAGACTACACAGGAGCCTGGTGGTACCACAGTTCATGCCTTAACTGTAACTTAAACGGTAAATGGGGAAGTTCCGATTTTGCCAAAGGTGTTAACTGGTATGACTTAAGTAGGTTTGATTCAAGTGTTTCCTTTACCGAGATGAAAATAAGAGAAATATAATAAGATAACTTCTGCTGGACTTTTTGATTTAAGAATTGATTTGAATTGCAATAACAAGAAATATTTTGCTAAATATTCGAATTGAGTGAAAACAACAATTATAAATAAAAGATAGGAGTTGACTCAGGAGATGCTGGTGATAGTATTTCACAGCACAATAACGAATTCTTTAGCACTTTTGATAGAAATAACGAAGAAATATTTAGAGAATTTGTGCCCAAGAGATTTTTTAAAAAATATTTCATTATTATTTTTTGTAATTATTATTTATATTTTGTTTTGTATTTCAAATTTTTATATTCATGTATTGTAAATTTTATTACAGACATTTTAAAGAATACAATTAAAGTACTAAAATCTCCAGCATTAGAATTTTGTTCATTTGATCTGTTGCATGATAACAGACGAAATTCCAGCTCCATGTGGCTAAGAGGCTAAGCACGCTTGAGCTTAACTTGACTGCATATCAAGGGCCTTGACGGTGGCTCGTGGTTCGACACCCGACTCGGGCAGAGTTGTGCTAACTGAGCGCCTAAAGGCAGCACGGAAAACCTACTCCCAGATACCCTTCTGGTCTACTAAAGAGGATAATACTGCTCTGTGCATACTAGAACCTTAAAAGTGGCGCTATATAAAATCTATTTAAATATTGGCACCTAGGTGGAGACGTCTGTTAGAGCAAACAGGAGAACAATTAGTAGCGAGCATAACCTCCGTCTGGTTACACTGGTCTTGGTTGAATTTTTGTTTTAACTTTCCAAGGCAAGGAGGCAAAAAAGACCTGAGGACCTGCAGCCACGTTGTTTTGAAAGGGGTCCGTTATAAGAGCCGTGGCATCTAGCTAGCGCACACCTTATTGACTCTCTGTGAGTGCAAGAATAGAATATAAGGTAGCCACAATTTAACATCAGCGTATTTATAATATTGAGAACCCCTGGAACCTTAGTGAACTTCTCAATTAATATGTCCCTCATAGATACTTTCGTTCGATTGACAATATGCTTTTTTTTATCCCTTCCAAACTTACGGTATTATCTTGTGATGGCTTTATCTGTTCACTGGACAACGGCGTGGAATTCTCTCTCCATTGACAAGCCAAAATGATTCACTGTGTTAAAAAAGTAAGTAAGTCAAGACATAACTCAATCTTACTTGCCCATTTAACGGTTTTGAATAGTCTTTTTGTCAGTTTGTCACGTATGGACATCGATAACTGCAAGAGCTATAGTTGTAAAATTAATTATGCAAGCTGCTTTCTTTTTCTTTGTCATTAACCAACCTTTAAACATTAAATAAACGTAAGGGAGATTATATAAGAGTAATGTAGGGGAGATTATAGAGAGAAATGTAAGGGAGATTATAGAGAAATGTAAGGAAGATTATAGAGAGAAATGTAAGGGAGATTATAGAGAGAAATGTAAGGGAGATTATAGAGAGAAATGTAAGGGAGATTATAGAGAGAAATGTAAGGGAGATTATAGAGAGAAATGTAAGGGAGAATATAGAGAGAAATGTAAGGGAGATTATAGAGAGAAATGTAAGGGAGATTATAGAGAGAAATGTAAGGGAGATTATAGAGAGAAATGTAAGGGAGATTATAGAGAGAAATGTAAGGGAGATTATAGAGAGAAATGTAAGGGAGAATATAGAGAGAAATGTAAGGGAGATTATAGAGAGAAATGTAAGGGAGATTATAGAGAGAAATGTAAGGGAGATTATAGAGAGAAATATAAGTGAGATTATAGAGAGAAATGTAAGGGAGATTATAGAGAGAAATGTAAGGGAGATTCTAGAGAGAAATGTAAGGGAGATTATAGAGAGAAATGTAAGTGAGATTATAGAGAGAAATGTAAGCGAGATTATAGAGTAATATAAGGGAGATTAAAGAGAGAAATGTAAGGAAGATTACAAATATAAATTTATGGAAAATTATAGAAAGAAATGTATTGGAGATTACAGAGATAAATATAAGGGAGATTATAGAGAAAGGGGTAGGAACCTATGCTACAACAGCGCCCTCTCAAGAAAGTAAAGCTTGTTATAGGTTTTGTCTGGTCTGTTTGTACGTTAGGTTTATATTGGGATTAAAAAAAAACAAACCAGAAAATGTATGAAGCTCCATTTTCGTCATATTTAAATTTTTGCAACGTTTAGGCGTAACGACTACGTTATGGCGTTTTTCTATTTATAAAATACACTACTTTGAAAGCATATCACAAAATCGACGTAAGAGAAATATTAAGCATGTATTTTAGTTTATGATAGCCCTATTCAAATCATAACTTTTTGAAACCTGGAACCAAGAACCTGCATGGGCGCCAGTAGGATATTTTGCAAGAGGGGTGCTAATTGCCACCTATGGCTCAAAATTGTAGCTTCAACTTTTTTATTACAAAGAATATAAAAAAAAAAATTGCTTCTTGTCGCAATTGATAAACCGTCGATGATACGCTTATCAGGCAGTAGCTCTGATATTGTTCTGTACGTTGCAATTCTTGAATCGTTTTAGTATGAAGACAAAACAGGTTGAACTGAGCATGATTATTGCTGGAAAAGTGAGACGTTAATGAAGAAACTAACGAATCAAGTTACGCAATGTAAAGTCATGTTCTGTAACAATCCCAAAATGCAAACATGGGGTTTTTGCTCGGTGTATCTGTCGACTACAAAGTCTCGGCAGCACCAACTCATTACCAAGTTTGTCTGCCAGCAGTGTCACCTTACTCAAGATGCCATCCCTGAGGTGTTCTTCAGCATGGTCAAGTTAACGTTTGATTATGTCATTAATGTGACTGCTGATGTGCTGTTGATTGGCCGCTTGTGCTAGGATGCACAGACTACAATATCGCGGAAACTGGTTTAAGAACGCGTGAATAATTGACGACAATTAAAAGACAAATCAGAAACACACGAGAAGCAGGCACTGATTACACATATGCAGATTGTTTTGGTTTCACTTACAATCGTTATTTTAAAACAGTCAAAGATCTTCTCAAGTATTGACTTTAAGCGCGAATGAATTCGTAACTCTCTGTTTTACGGAAGAATTAGATAAACTTGATGAAACAACAGCATTACGTTTATCTGCAACGATATTTGTATATTTTTCACAGTTCTGAATGCAACTCATCACGGGTGGTGTCATCGCAGCCTTGGCCAAGTAGTATGTCCATGTCTAAACTGTACATGACGTATTCGCTGACAATGACGTTAGACACAGTTCGAGTTCCAAGTTCCTGTGGAACTATTTATTTTGCTCATTACTATTTCACTACCCTGTTATAATTAAAAATTTATTAACTTTTTTTTTTGTATGTAATCAGGAAATGTTATATTGGGCACATTGTGGTGGAATAAGTCCGCCGATCGGTCTGTTTGCATGGGGATGATGGCCTGCGACTCCTAGGGGTAAAGTCTTAGAGCCACAACGTGGTAAATATTTTGTTGGTATTATATAGGCATATAGACAGGCACAAGCAAAACGCAAAGCTTAATGATTTTGTGGAAGAACAAATATTTAATAAAGATTAATTAAGAAGAAATACAATCAGTGAGTGAGGGGGGATGTACAGGATGATTTAGGATTTTATGATAACGTTAAGATAATATCATCACTGGGATGTTGCTTATAAAAACTCGAGTATAGTTTGCTTATTCGGCTGTCTCTCATTTATCTGTATTCAAGGTTCTCCTTCGGGGTGGGGTAAGTTGAAGCTCCGTTGTGCTGGCAGTCAGTTGCTTGTGCCCTGCAGGTAGGCAGGCACTAGTGTGATGAATATGAGGATGCCACGCCGTGGGCTCACTTCCGTAGTAGGTGCAGACCGGTCCTGGGACTTCAGCCTGGAATGCCTTCAGTTCTGGTCGAGGGTGATGAGTGACTCACCCTCAACGGGAATGTGTGGAGAGTTGCTGAGGACTGCCTTCAGGCAACAAAACACGCCAGCCCTGATGTAGGAGGCTATGAGATGAGATGTGAGAGGAGCCTGAATTATTAAACCATACAGGCTGGTTGGCGACGGGCGCATCCTTGATAGGAGCGTCTCCCTCAGACTAACTAAGATAGGTGTTAACGACATTTCACTAGGTCTGATAATAATTGCTGTACAAATGATATAACAATATTACGCATACACATATACATGTACCAGGCAGGGGCATAAATGAGGAGGGAAACAGGGGGACCGTAATACAGGGTTGTAGCCCCTGTGACCTCATTGACCCACAGCTCGTGACCAGAGGACCGTGACAAGAAAAGGGTTGGGGGGAGTAGAAAAGGGCACATAACTATGCGGCCGACAGGCCGAAAATAGTGGGGTAGGCACGCGAGACTGATTCTACAGCCTAATGATGCATGGTAACAGCACAGTACGTGCATAGCAAAAACAAGCATAATCATAATGTATACATATGTGCACATGTACAGGTACATATGCACAGGCAAGGAAATAATCTAGACGTGAGTAGGTCCAGATAAATATGGATATGAATGAATAACAAATGCATAAATAAACATTATGATTAACTAAATTGTAACTTGGTTGTCCACCGTTGGGAGTACAGTCAACATTGACGAGTAAATGAGGAACACATATTCATAGAGATTTACAAATGTAATATTTGGAAGCAAACAAGTGTTAACATGGTAATGATACATAAACATAAATGTTACAGGCGAAGACACACTAAATAATAATGATAAAGTTTTTCCAACTCACCCGCTTTGCTCTCACAGAAGTTCCTAAATGAATCGTTGACTTGAGTCTTCTGACTTCTCAGTGATTCTGATGTAGAATGGCATTAACCTGAAACTTTCGAGTGCGGCTTTTATAGGTTCAATAGCGGTACGTTAGAGTAGTGACGATCCAATGGCCATAGAGTCCTTCGAATTTAGAATTGTTAAATTGACCAATCTTTTCATTTGGGGCTCACTCACCTGACTTCTTTAACCCGCGACCGGGGGGGGGGCGAAGGAGGATGAAAGCGGAACCATGCAACAATTAACAGACTGGACCATCGTTCGATGGCACAGCGGACGGGAGCGATTTGAATAGCCATGGGCGTTAGGAGTGTCGACTGAAAGGGATGTACGTGGACACCAAATTTTAATGTCCCTGGACTTTAAGACGGCGTGTGTTTGTTCTGGCGTTTGGGGCGTAACTTTCAATTTTAATGTTCCTGGACTTAATGGTTGCGTACGTTTGTTTCGGCGTTTGGGCGTAACTTGGGATGTGTGTTTATGGCCTATAATTTGGTGGTTGGATCTAACTTTGGTGTAATAGGATGTTTGTTTTCTACACTGGTCAGTTTAGTGTTAAAAGGGGGCTATACAATGCTAACTAGTGGTAACAGAAGCATGAGAAGCCTTTTGCCAATAAGGTCGTTCCTTAAAAAATACATTTAAAATAGCGATCATCCAGATACCCCGTTCTTTCTCCCCCTTTCTAACTGGTCCAGACAAGTGATAGGATCATAGCGTATTGAGAACGCTCAAAGCATAAAATTGCTCTAAACAAAGCAATTGATAAAAAAATATTCCTAATCACACAGTTTTTTTTTAGTCTAGATCTAATACAAATTTAATTCCATGACTGATCCAAACTAAATGATACACTTAAAATAAGTTTCGATTTAAAAAAAAAGAATTTTTTGTATTTTTCTTGTTTCTTTATCAAACTAATTTAGTGTTCTGTCAGGGGCGTAGCTAAGAATTTTCCATCATTTAGGGGTCTGGGGGGCATGACCTCTTTGGG
Source organism: Biomphalaria glabrata (assembly GCF_947242115.1). Lineage (NCBI taxonomy): Eukaryota > Metazoa > Mollusca > Gastropoda > Planorbidae > Biomphalaria > Biomphalaria glabrata. The sequence continues at coordinate 19,620 of NW_026602929.1, forward strand.
GGCCCCTGCATTTTGCGTAGTATTTAATATTTAATGTAAAAAAGAACACTTATTTGCCCCCCCCCCTAAAGTGGAAGTGGTGGATTTTCTGATTCTCCCCCTCCTTCACTCACCCTAGCTACGCCACTGTGTTCTTTACAGTTTCTCCAAATTCTACATCCTGTTACTTTCTTATTTATCAGTTCAACTTGATAGTACAAGTTCTTCTCCTGTACAGTCTTCACTCTCATGTTTTCTCAATCTCAACTCATTACGTTACAGACTATTACATTTCTTGATAATTGTTTAAGTCACACTGGTCAAGGATTTCTCTCTGGTCACGCTTGTCCTATTAACTACCAGGACGTTATGTTGACTTAGAGATGTTGTTGTAACTTGAACTGATAAGAAAGTTTCCTACAGACACGAGCTTGTCACATGCTATTGTCTATATAAACAATTATACTGTCTATATAAACAACACTTATACTGTCTATATAAACAATAGTTGTTTCCTTTGTCGTAACACAAAAGAAAATGACTTTGTTTCAAAACCTTGTTTTGTTTGTATTTATTTGTGCACATGCTGGAGCAGGTTAGTTAAATATTTCCTTCACGACTATATATCTATTAACTCTTTAGCGGCACCGAAAGGGAAAACGCACCTTTTAGATTTAACGTGTACCTGATGGTCAGTCCATAACATGTTCATAGCAAAACTAACGAATAAATTAAATATATTGAAAATTAAAATATCATTATATTTTACATCTTGCAACGTTCTGGTGCAACGGCTATTTTTGTATTTTCTGAAAGCGAACAGTTTTCTTTTTTTTTAAGTAATTATTTTAATTAACCCTTTTTTTTTTCAATAATAACATAGCACCTCTTTAGAAAAAAAAATGAGGTACATTACAACAAGAAAGAACGATTTTTTAAATCCTTGTATTTATCGATAATATAATTATTTAAATTGTAGAATAAAAAGTTATATATCTATATATGTATATCTATATCTATATTTATATCTATACCTATATCTATCTATCTATCTATCTATCTATCTATATAAATATATATATATATATATATATATAGTTATGCTTGCCCTGTAAGTGGCAAAATATGTAGGTCACAACTGGGGCTGTGCAGCCACAAGAAATACTTTACTCACTAATCTTCGGACTCGAAGACAAGCCTTATATATATATATGTATATATATATATATATATATATATATATATATATATATATATATATATATATATATATATATATATATAGAGAGAGAGAGAGAGAGAGAGAGAGAGAGTGAGAGAGAGAGAGAGAGTGAGAGAGAGAGAGACAGAGAGAGCGAGAGGGAGAGAGACAGAGAGTGAGAGAGAGAGAGAGAGAGAGAGTGAGAGAGAGAGAGACAGAGAGAGCGAGAGGGAGAGAGACAGAGAGTGAGAGAGAGAGAGAGAGAGAGATACAGTTCCGTAAGGTTGGTGTTGTCGGAAATAGTAATGATTCTACGGATTCCACTTCAAATAGAAGGATTCCAATGGCATGCCTCTCAAATAGTCTCTGCTAGTCTATCCAACTCCTGGCCTTCACAAGATATTGGGTTCTGCCGAAACTCTTTTTAGTAGCAACAAAAGCATGAATCTTCGTGAAGGAGGGGATCATTAGCTATGGCTGGCAACCAACCTAGGAGAAAAAAAAACTGAATTAAGACCGCTACTGCCTTGCAGTTTGACCCAAACATGGAAAAGGTTTGGAAGTAAACTCTGAGGAAAATTCAGGAGCGGCGACCATTAGGCAGTTTGCAGGATACGGCACTAACCTTGGCAGATCCAGCGACGTCGCTGACCCCAAACTGTATGGGCCAATTGTCGTTGCTTTGGAAACACCAGCTGCTTGGAGAGGGGGGAACTTGTGTGAAGATAACATCGTTTCGACCACAGCTAATGCCCAGGCTTTCATCTGATTCCATGTGATGACCCATATCGTTTCGTCTTTATATATCTACATATATTATATATATTATAGCTACTTTATATATATATATAGTTTCAATTGAGATAAATGTTTCAAAAATCAGAGAATTCAAGTCTGATGATTTTAATCATCTAGTGCACATTTAAATAGATTGATTACCTAGATCTTTCTAGATTATGTATCTGGAAATTGCAAACTTATAATTATGAAACAAGACTGCTCTTATTTTCGATGTTTAAGGACTAGATCTAGATTTAAACAATTAAATGTTACATAGGTTAGGGTTGAAAACAAAAAAACTTTTATTATTACTACTTAACAAAACAACGCCTTGTTTCAGAATTTATACAGTTTTTTACGACATGTTTGTGAAGTGTTAGAGATTTCCATGTTCAGTCTAGCTAAAATATATACTTTACCGTGCCTTACGTCATTTCCTCTTCCTTTTAGACGCGGTCCAAATAAACAAAAAACAATCCTAAGAACATTATTAAGATAGATCTAGAGATCTAGAGTCTTTTTCCTTTTTTTGAAGAGAGAGAGAAAGATAGAGAGAGAGAGAGAGAGAGAGAGAGAGATAGCAAGTAATGGTACTTTGTAATACTGTAAAAGAAAACGACATATAATTATAAAAGCATCGAAAAGATAAATCTAGATCTATTGCGGATTCACTGCATTCAAATCAGGTCAATAAAACGATTGCATTGAAACCGAGTTGATATTGCTTTATTTTTAGAGAACAAAATACCAAGATAAATATAGTTATTGGAAATGGAATGTGTACGAAGGACCAGTATTAACTGTCCAGCATCTGACCCCAGCTGTCCACTGCCCAGTCTCTCTATATTTATTTCAATTTAAAGAAATACTGAACACTCAAATAATATTGTAATGCCCGAGATACAAATTTATATTATATATTCAAAAAAGAGATCTGCACAATGCTTACGCTTAGCTTTCAAAGATATTTCTAATCGTACAGATTTATTTTTTGTTATCCTAGATCTATTACAAATTAAATTTTATGAATGACTCAAACTAATTCATACAATTACAATAAATGATTTTTTTTTTTAAATTTACTGTTAGCATTTCATTCAGTTTAGTATATTTTATTATCGCGCACGCTTAGCATGTCTACATATTTTTGTCTGTAATGACTTTGTTTTGTTTTTAGAACTTGTCATTGATGCCCAGCCAGAAGTCATATCGCTAGAGCTGACTCCACAACTTGTGGTCAACTGTTCTATAACAGACAGCCATGTCCCAGGACTTGATACCATCAACTCTTTATCTCTGTCACGTTATAACGAGACTAAGAAAGAATTTGATGTTTTGCTCTCACTGGACACGCACACATTGAGTCTCCAGCAACTGGTTCAATTCAGACATGCGCAAATCAGTTTTGGAAATCTGTATGTCACTTTAACTCTTCGAAATCCAACTCAGTCTGATGCCAAAGTGTACAGATGTAATGTCAGTGGAGATAGTTCATTGTGGAAGAATATTACTCGGGTGTCTAAGAAGGAAATAAAATATGAAACAAATCTAACAGTATTGCTCGAAGAGATACGACGTTTGAAAGAAGAGAAAGACAGAGATCAACTCTCTTGTAAGAAAGAAGAACTTAATGGTCTTAACAAGATACGTAAGTTTTTTTCCCTATTTCAAAGCAGTACTAAGTAGGGTGCAACGTCTAGTAGCTCAGGCTCCGGCCGAATATTCCGCCATATTCACTATACAGACATATCCAGTTCCGGCCAAATATCAAAAAGTGACATCCGGATCAACCCCTGATATTAAGTCTATCTTGTCTACAAAGACACGATTCATTTGAATTGGTATGTTGTTCAAATTAGATCGCAAAATTGTCTTTGTAGTTATGACATTCAGTGCACTAATTTACATTATTTAGATGTTAAAAAATTTTGTATCAATTCTACAATATCAAATTTTTGGGTTTGATTATTCAATCACAAACGGATAATGAGTTGATCGTCCACCTGCGTTGGACGATAAAATATGAAAATTTAAGTTGTTATTACCTTCCGGGTACGTAGAAAAACTTAGCCATTTTCACGATCAAAATCGTAGCCTTTAGCATTACCAAAAATACTTTTTATTCGCAATTTTGATCTAATATGTTTTTAAATGCCAACATCTAAATATCTCAAGTATAAAATTGTATTTCCATCCGCTTTTGTCCTTGGTACTTATTAACACTTTTAAATATAAATGTTTTATTTTCTACACAGATCTAGATGTAGATCTTATAATAATTACACATTTTATATAGCGCTACTTTCATGTTTACAGCATGCTCAGAGCGCTTTGGTCCAATCTCAGATGTGGGCCAGTGGGCGGAGGTGGTATCTGGGAGAAGGTTTTCAGTGCTGCCTTTATGCGCACAGTAAACACAACTCTAATCAAGTCGGGTGTCTAACCTCGAGCCCCCTTCATAGGTGGCCAAGCCAAGCCAAGTTCAAGTGTACTTAGCCTCAAGACCACGCTTCACACTCTTATATGTAATACTTCTCTTGATCTAGATTATTGTCATAGTGTATGAAAGGGATAATCCTTTAAACAGTGTTATTATCAAATGTGTTTTAAAAAAAAACAAAACAAACTAAAACATCTGTATGAAAGCGCGAGTTTGAAGAAATTTTACGACAATTGGAAATGTAAAAACTGACATTTGTTAATAATAATATGCAGAACAATTTAGAACGATTAGATTTAGATCTATACTTAATCAAAAATTTAAAAAATCTAAAATATGTCACAGTAAATATAAGGGACTATAATCAGTGCGATGGTGTGTGGAGGGGATGTCTAATACTTTTTGTTGAGATGGGTTCCTCTATAGTCTAAATCAGTGTTTCCCAAACTGTGTTCTACTGAACCCTAATTTTCTGCAAGGCCTGAATAGGTGTCCCATAAACTTCTGGAATAATTAACTAGGAGGCCAAGGGAATTAACCTCTCTAAAATATAAGCAAAGTTGTCCGCTAAATACTTAGAATGTGCGAAGTGTTCCATTAAGGAAAAAGTTTTAGAAACACTGCTGATCAACGACTTACGAAAGGACCAGATTACAAAGAAAGTTCGTGTGAAAATCCGCCTACGAAGTGGTCCACTTTGGCAAGTAAGAATAGGCAGCTTTCAATATTTTCAGAAAAAAAAAAATCAGAAACTATGAACTACAAACAATCAACAACTACAACCCTAGGCCGATACAATAAGAAGAGACGTGCTTGTGTCGAAAGTGTTGCCGGTACTGTTGTATTGTTAGTTCGACTAACGACTTGATACCACAGGACATAGAGATTTATTAATATTATTATTATTACATTATTAATATTCATGTATAATCAATTAACTGATAGTTATGAAGATATAGTTCAATCCTAGGTGTCACTTAC
>NW_026602929.1:30000-56525 GCF_947242115.1 Biomphalaria glabrata
TTCGGAAGATTTCCAGGAGCTCCTGGTAAATCGACAGGATGGCGCGGGAAATCTATTTTAAGTTATAATTTGGTTTAATTTAATAATTTATACACCTAGAATTAGCGCAGGTCCTGTGAAAGTGCGGGTTCTATGAAAGTGCAGGACCCAATGCGATCGCATAAGTTGCAGTGGCCTAAGGCCGGCCCTGCAAAATAGCGGCGTATGCTACGCCGCCGGTCGACCAGTTTCTTTATAAAACAAATATTTTAACTGCTTATTATTATGTTCGAAAAACTAAAGTAAAGATCCGTTCACTTTAGATTCTATAAACGCACAAATGTTAAGGGTAATGGTACCAATCCATCAGAGAAAATGTAAGATTTTTAACATAGGGAAAAATATTTAATCAACTTTTTTTTTATTTTCTACATAATGTCACGACGTTTTAGCGCTCGGATGGAACCATTCTTCGAGGGCCGGATGTGGCACGCGGACCATATTTTGGGCATCACTGGTCTAGAGGTATCTGGGTGATTTCTCCAAAATATCATCTTCTCCCCCGCTTCACACGTACATAAATGAAAGTGGTGAAAAAAAGCTGGACAGCCATGTTTTTGGGTTTTTGACTGTGGTCAGACTAGTATTGACTTATGTGTATGTGTTTGTGTTTCTGTAAGATGCTATATATTAAGAAAAATGTATAGATAAAAATACAGTTATACTTTAATAGTCCTACACATTTTAACCTGACATTCTCGGTAATCCGACGCGGCGCCGTTTCGTTGACAATGTATGCCTTAGCTAAACATACGCGTTTCGACACGCAAAACTTCTTGTGCTTCTTGCTATGCAAAGTAGGTGATGGATAGGACCAGGATCAAACTCACACTCCCTTATGGCAATGAACGACCTTATGACATTATGAACAATTGGGAGAAAACAGAAATATATGTATGTATGTATGCATGTGTGTGTGTATGTATGTATGAATGTATGTATATATGAATGTATGTGTGTGTGTGTATATATGTTGCGCATAGAAATCAAAACCGTTTGACCAATTTTGATAAAACTTGGTATAAATGTTTGTTTGATCATGGCATAGACCGTGGTGCATGTTTAATGTCCTTCCCAGAAACGGAAGACCCTAAAATAAACAAAGAAATCTAAATGTATCTTTATTAAAGGACGAAACATACATACATACATTTCCACTTTCAAAGTATTTTAAATTTTATATCAAGATTTCTGCCAAACTGGTAAACTCTTTTTGGGGCAAAATATAAAAAAAAATGATAAAGAACGTTCAAAAATTCCACTCGAATAAATCAATTATACCCAAACAACACGCAGGTTGCGGGTCACAATCAGCTAGTATATTTATAAATCAATCAATTTTACTACTTGGTCTAATACTGGGGTCGGCAACCTGCGGCTCGCGAGTCACATGTGGCTATTTGGATGTTAAGCTGCGGCTCATTAGTTCAATTCGCGAATATTATTTATTTTATCATTAAAAAAAAAATAAAAAAATTATGATTCAATAACGAGGATTAGGCACCGATTGTATCTCTTAGCCACTTGTAATTGCTTTTCAACGTACCCCTCTCCCATGTCTTGAAATGTAACATATTCGCAGGCGGAAGACAATCAACTTTCCTCTGTCTATTCGCTTAATATAGATAAGTCTTGCGACATAAAGACACTGATCGAGTTGCCCTTGTTGTTGTCAGGAGGGTGTTTTTCCGGGCTTATGATGTATGATATATAGGGTATGATGTACGGGCCCGGGCTTCCGCTTCTGAACAGTGTAAACCGAGAACAAGGAATACTCGCATTTTGAACCACAAACTCAGTATAACAACGAATAAACGTTATCCAATGGAACTGTTACTGATGAAACAACAATTGTCAACTTGAACAATATTTAACCCTTAAAGTTCTGAGCTGCTTTACAATGAGTGCATACAAAATGGAATTATAATGCTGATGTTTAGAGGCTAAAGTACCACACGCGTTTTAAGGGTTAATAATACGTAATTGCAAATTATTAAAATATTAACATGTATATAAATATCATTGTGGTTAGCAGTCCATTAATAAATAATCAATAGCAATAACACACCTTCCACAAGCAAACTCCATCTCGGCGCCCTACAGAACATCAACTCCCTACACCTCCAATACCGATAGCTAACGATACGCCTCCAAGGGCGGAGAGGCGACACTCTTTCCCATAGCCCCCAGCCTAGCAACCTGAGACGAAAAGAAAACCTAGATCTAGCGATGCCGCTACAACAAATAACTTTTTAATAGCGACCCCTGTACCGAAAGATCATCCTCCTTAATTAACTATGTACTTACGTACCTTTGCAACAGGGAACCAACAAAACCAGCTACCCAGCTCACAACAGAAACTCTCTCTCTCTCTCTTGCGGGAACTAAGGATGACGTAAACACACACATACACAATATTCTAGACAACAAAACGCACCTAATATAAACTACTTCATATACGCTAAAACATACATTTTAAATACAAAGAAAACCTCACGCGCGCATGACAGTTGTCAGATACAGCTAATGTCGTGCAAAAATACATTAAAGACAATATAATCGATATAAATAAAATAGTTTCATTAGCAACAGGGCCACAAGTAATGGGGCAACAATGATCCTTTGGCTCAAAACAAACCATGAAATTCTTACGTTTCACTTAATAATACACCAAGAAGCGCTTTGTGTCTAAGCATTTCCATCATGAATTGGTAACAAATATTTTTAACATTATCTTGTCAAAAGCATTCTAACAATCGTCAGTTTAAAGAATTCTTAAACAAAATAGAGACTTAGTATTCCTACCTCCTTCTTCCAAATAAAGTGTGATGGCTTTCCAAAGTAAAGGTGTTGGAGCATTTTGCTTTTGCTTGAATGAAATAAAGACATTTCTAAATGAGAAAGGCATCAATCACCCTGAATTAGAGAACGACAAATGGTTGCATTTTACTTTATGATGGTGAAATGAAATGAGCTGAATCTAAAACTGCAAGGAATGGAAAACCCAGCCTATGATAGAGAAATCGGTTTTGAAGAAAAATTAATTCTTTTTGCTGAAGATATTCAGAGCGGTCAATTACTTTCTTTTCAATTTGTAAAGCAATATTGCGATAAAACCAGTGGAACTGTTGACATGAATTACCCCAGCACAGTTATAAAGAAAAAATAAAGATGAGTTTTCTGATATATTTAAGCAATTCAAAACCAACAAAACGATTGTAACATTTATACAAAGTCCTGTCAACACAACGAAATCTACATTAAGCCATTTGGAACTAATACTGCATCTCTAGACATGCAATGGATCGAATTTAAAATTAAAACTTTGTGGAGTTGAAAATTTACAGAAAATGAACATTAAGTTAAAAGTGTTGGAGGTCCAGAAGTGTATGTAACGCAACAAAGAATGGGCAGCTTTCATAGAAATGCCGCAAGATGAGGCTCTTATATTCCAGGCCTGGGATAGTCTTCTACATTACTACAGTCAGGTGAAAAATGTGGCATTTGGAAGGTTATCTTCGGACTGTGGCTCTTTAAGCATGTTGAAATCGTGTAAATTGTAAATACTTAGCTCTTCCGACTCAAAAGGTAAGAGAATATCTAATTACTATGCACCACAAATGTGATTGTGTATAATTGTTTGCACTCAAAGATAAGCCTTATTAAATATTATTGTTTTGACATATATGGCTAAAACTTTGAAGTATAGCTAGACTTTGGTAAAAACACGTTCTCGATAATCCGATACCAATCCAGTCAAATAACCTTCGGACTATTTAGGATCAACTGTATGTGCTAACATTATTTTTCTAAATTTTTTATAAAACAATTTCTTTTTCTCTTAAGGAAAGACAGATATCAAACAAATAAAATCTTTAATAACCAAGCTTCACCATAGGTCTTGTCGTGACGTCAACAGCACAGACGATCGAGTGGTCGTAACCTTAGCATCCGGGTTAAAGGTCATGTGTGACACCAAGACAGACGGTGGTGGATGGATCATCTTTCAGAGAAGAATCAACGGAAATGTAGATTTCTATAGAGGCTGGAAGGAGTATCGTGACGGCTTTGGAGATTACAACATTGGTGAATTTTATCTGGGAAATGAAAATATTTATATGTTAACATCTACTGGGCAGTATAATTTAAGAATTGATTTGAAATATGAGAACAAGGCATTTTTCGCGCAATATTCAAGTTTTAAAATATTGAGTGAAAAAGAGAAATATAAATTAAACATAGGAGTCTATTCAGGAAATGCTGGTGATAGTTTTTCAAGGCACAATAACTCATTCTTTAGCACTTTCGATAGAGATAACGACGAGCATAGTTCTAACTGTGCAGTGTCATACACAGGAGCCTGGTGGTACCACAGTCCATGCCATAGCTGTAACTTAAACGGTAAATGGGGAAGTTCCGTTCATGGCAAAGGTGTTATCTGGTATAAGTTAAGTAGGTTTGATTCAAGTGTTTCCTTTACCGAGATGAAAATAAGAGAAATATTATAAGATTAGAAGCGTACTTGATATGTCTCAAAAGTTATATTTTATATTTTCTTCTCAATGCTCGAGGACACATAGTAGGCTAGTCTAAATTTTGCCTTTTTTTTTAGTTCAAAGCCAATTTAAAAAAATAAATAAGTATGACATTAAATATTGAAGTGATATTAAACGAATCCCCTACACGTCTGGTGTTTTACTTGCTCTTAATCTGTTGGTTTCTGTGAACTAATTTGAATTCATTGTTATAAAACAGCTTTCGGATAAAGAGAGTTTGATCTAAACTCTAAACCCAGCATAGCATACAAAGAATAGCATCTATACTAGCACAATCTGTTATTTCTGTGAACTAATTTGAATTCCTTATTATAAAACAGCTTTTGGATAAAGAGAGTTTGGTCTAAACTCTAAACCCAGCATAGCATACAAAGTGTAATATCTATACTAGCACAATCTGTTGATTTCTGTGAACTAATTTGAATTCATTGTTATAAAACAGCTTTCGGATAAAGAGAGTTTGATCTAAACTCTAAACCCAGCATAGCATACACAGAATAGCATCTATAATAGCACAATCTGTTGATTTCTGTGAACTAATTTGAATTCATTGTTATAAAACAGCTTTTGGATAAAGAGAGTTTGGTCTAAACTCTAAACCCAGCATAGCATAACGAAATATCTATACTAGCACATTTGACATTTTGTAAGGGAGAATTCTTTAACTTAACATATACATTATTTTCTTTATGTCCTTTAGAAATTTAAACACAGTTATTTAAAATGTTTATTGACAGGCGTAACCAACATTACACAAATATAAATCTGATTAAAAAAAAATATAAACCTTAATGGAAAAAAAACGTTTAAATATGGAACATATATCCTAAGACTGAAGGAATAATTTGTTACACATTTAGTTAGTAATTTAAGTTTATTGAAGGTGCGCCATAATTGACAAAATCTGACAAATTTAAATTTTTTTTTAGAAATTAGGTCCTCCCGCGCCGTTCGGCGCATTGGGCGGCAAGCTGTCTCCATAATGATCTGTCACTGGCAATGTCTGAAGCCTCTTCCCATCTGGTGTCCACTGTTCTGAGGTCCTCCATGAAGGTGTGTCGCCAGGTAATACGAGGACGTCCCTGTTTGCGCTTTCCTCGTTTTGGCTTCCATGTTATCGCAACTCTTGGTGTGCGTAATTCATTTTGACGTAGAACATGTCCCGCAAACCTCATGCGACGCTCAGTCACAACCTCACTAAGTGTTCGACTCCCAGTTCGGCAAAGGATTTCCTTGTTTGAGATCCGGTCTGTGTAACTGACTCCCAAAATCCGTCTCAGCCATCTCTGTTGAGCCACATTTAGTCTTTTCTCAATTTTGACAGATGACTTCCACGTCTCACATGCAAATCTGACAACGCGACTAGTTATGATTTAATTTTGGTTAGAGGCTACCTAGAGACATATGGTAGTTGGTGATAGGATTTCTTAAGAATTATACCTATTTTATCAACATAGACTCGACCGTAGCCTTTTGAGTATTAAACAAAATCTAAATTGTCTAGTAGTTTGGACTTAGTTTCTGCACTTGTTACTTATGTGTGAGTCTATATTCTTGTCAGTTAGTAACATTGAAATACACCCGCACATAAAACCCAGAAATCTCCAGAGTAATCTGTCGAAGTCAGACAGGCATCACTAACTACAAGACAGATAAGCATATCGCAAAAACTCTTTTTTTTGCTATATTAATTACCACTAATTGTTTTATAATTTAGTTGACTTTTGTTTGATTCATGTATTGTTATGACTATGAATAATTATGCAAATCAATTATATGAATAATTATGTAACATTTTACTTTTATCCAAGACTTAAAATGGGAGAGAAAAAAGTGTAAAATGTATTAAGGGGAATAACTTTATCTTTATCCACATCTCTACAAAAAGAAGTATTCATTCCCATTATGCGATACTTAACACAATAATTAGCTAACAATATTTACTAAACTTAATTTAATTGGTTTATTGCACTTTTTGATTATTGTTTTGTCAGGTAAATAAATAGTTGTGTACAGTTTCAATTTAATTCGAGAATGGGTGTTGGAAAATAAGTATCACAGTGAAATAAGATCTTTGTGGTTGATGCCAGAATATCACAGTCAAATGTTCTTGAGGATCTTTAATAAAATTGACGATGATCTTCAAGATAAAGAGCTTGACTCTCACAATCTCTTGTTAGTTCCAACTTTGCCGAATTGTCTGGGGTGCTGAGATCTAATAACCGTGATGCACAGGATTCTAAATGAAGTATATCTCTAGATCTAAATGCTATCTAGTTGATTGAATAAGTGAAGATCCTTTAATTCAAATACAGAACTTTAATTCAGAGCTTGACATCATAAAACGTATAATAGAGCATTTACAATGGTGAACAGTATCAAATATAAAACATTCAAATTAACAACTAGATTTAGTATAAGTAACTACTAGATTTAATATAAGTAACTACTAGATTTAGTATAAGTAACTACTAGATTTAGTATAAGTAACTGCTAGATTTAGTATAAGTAACTACTAGATTTAGTATAAGTACAAAACAGTTCTAACTCAAGAGTAATCTACGCCCCAACTCTACAAGTTTTACATCTTGACTGAAGATTCTAGACCCCACGTCTTTGTTCCCCCTTTCGGCAGTAGAGGCTAAAGCAATCAAATTATAGTTTCTATAATTATAGTCACGTGACAATCGCGTTAATGGGCTGATTGGCAAATGCCACTTACGTGATAGGAAGAAACCCAGCTACCTTTACCAGACTTTAATATTTAAGATTTTTAATTTAATAAATATTTGACATTGATATTCGACAGTAGGTATTAAGTAAAAATAGCGGGACGCAAAAAATTAAAAACAAATGTGTCTATTGCAAATATGTTACAATAAGTGTCACAGTACATTCTATTATACATATTATACATATTAAATCCAACGATTTTGAATAAACTTTATATGAGTTAATAAGTAAGTGACAACATTTTGTGAAAACAGCATAACTCTCAGTGCGCTGAACGGCCGAGGAGGATCTTGGTCAGTAAGAGCAGCACATTAGGTTTTTAAAATAAAACTTTTTAATAACAGGGTAATGCACTGTAGATACCTCATAATATGCATTTTTGTTGGCTTTCAATACCGGAAACAGTGCTTGGCGGTGGGGGGGGGAGAAAAAAATCCTGGCTACGCCCATGCCATCAAGATTATTGGTATATTTAACTGTAATCTTAGAGGAGTCATTATTGCTATAATATGCTCAAAGTGTCAAATGATCTATTTTGGAAATGCTGACAGGACCTTAAAAACATGACTACAAGAACACCTTAGAAACAATTTGCAACCTAGCCCGTCTCTATTCATTTCAATAACACACATCATAGGGGTACCACCGACCTCCTCGTCACTGCTATACAACAATGCAATGACAAAGACACCCTTCTGTAGATTGAAGAAACAAATATTTACATGTCCGGCACCCCTCCAACCTCACGGGATCAACAACCAACACACTTTTATTTAAAATGAGATGTGGGACTAACACTCCACCCTTTTTCCATTTGTCTTTGTGGGGATCACCTCCCCATGAGATTTTCCTCGCTTTTTCACCAGCGCAGCTTTTCAGCTTCGATAGAGCACAACACCGGATAGATACGTTAACTTAGGTCTTTTTTTTGTGTTGCTTTCCTATCTTATCTTATAAAATACAGACGTTACTTCAAAACTGAAGATGATATGGTGCTACTCGTGTCTATAGGTCAATCATAAATCTACCAAGTCATTGGAATTCCTGGCTGGCTCAGGCAACCCATTCTATACTCTTGTAGCACCAAGAAAGTGGGAACATTTGTACAAATTTGTCTTAGCGTATGAAACGAGGATTGCGCCTTTATCTTTTTGTCTTTCTGAGTATTTTATTAGATTTTGGTTCAGTGTTTTATGTATGATTGCTACTTTACTTTTGAGTCTTCTGTCCTGAAGGCTTTCTATATTTAGTGATTCTACTAAAGGTGTTACTGTAATCAAATGTAAATATTCATTTTTTATGAGTCTTACAGCACAATTCTGTGTCTGTTCCGGTTTTCTTGAGTTGAGGGGTCCCAAACAGAGAATGCATATCCTATTATTGGCCTAACCATGGTTTAATAGCATTTTAGTTTTATGTTCTTATTTGATTTATATAAATTTCATCTACTAAATCCAAATGCTTTGTTTTATTTTTTGCTAGTTTCATCAATATGGGGATTCCATTAGAGTTTTTCATTTAATATAACATATAACATATAATATTTTGCGTTTTTAATCTGTGTTACTGGTTGACAATGAAAAATATAAGTGAAATTTATTTGTTGTAGTTTTTATTGTTACCATAAATAACTGGCATTAGTTCTCAATGTAAAGACATGCTTCAGTTTTATTTCCATTTCTTTAATTCATCTAATTGTCTTTGTAAAATGTCTCTATATTGTGTTGTGTTTTCTTGTTCTAAACATTATATGCTATATATTATTATGCAATGAACTGCAGATAATCTGATTTTGTTCCAGAACTAATGCGATTAAGAATATAATTTAAAAAGTAGTGGAACTAAGACTGTTCATTCAAGTACACCTGCATTGGCTGCATTTACTGTTAGTGGTGTTGATTTCAAGTCATTTATTATTACAGTTTTTTTCTGTCCCTATTCAGAAAATCTTAAATCCAGTTTCTTTAATTTATTACAAAACCAGAATTTATTTATTTTGTTTAACGGGTATATAGTTGGGAAGAGTCTATCTTTTCCTTTTCCAGAAACATATTATATAAATGAGTTAAATGACTAAATGTTGGGAAATAATGTGGGAAGCGTGGTCGAGAGGCTAAGTGCTCTTCAACTTGGCTTGGCTTGGCTACCTAGAAGGGAACTCGACACCCGACTCGGGCAAAGTTGTGTTTACTAAGCGCCTAAGGGAAGCACGGAAGACCCCCTCCCCCCCACTGGTCCACAAATGAGATTGGACTTAAAGCGCTCTGAGCATGCTATAAGAATGAAAGTATCTCTATAAAAAAAGCTATAATTATTATAAAAATATTTATATTGTAAGTTTTTCGTTATAAAATAAAAACTAACATCTGTCCTTTTTTTTTTTGGGACGTGATGGTTAGGGGGTTAGTTGCTTTGCTTCTGAACTTGGAGTATTTGGTTCCAATCTCATTGAAGATAGGGATTTTTATATTTTTTTAGGGTGCCATGGAGTCCACCCAACTCTAATGGGAACCTGACCAGTTGAAAAATGTAAAAGCAGTTGGTCGTTTGCTGGCCACCTGACATCCTGCTCGTAAACCGTTCTCCAAAGAAACAGATTATCTTAACATCATGGCCCCTATAGATCTCAAGGTCTGAAAAGGGGATCTTACTTTTCTTTTCTATTTTTTTTATTTTTTTTTTTTTTTTTTTTTTTTTTTTAGGAAACCTCAGCTTTTTTGCTTTTGACTTCAGTTGTCTAGCTTAGTACATCCTAGGAATCCTTGGGCTTTTGCCTCTTTTCTTTGCCTCTTTTTTGGGCTCTTGGTCTTTTTGTTGGGCTTTTTTTTTTTTTTTTCAAAGAAAACACACAAAACATCATTCTAAATTAATAATTAACACAAGGAAAATTTCATAAGAAAAAGACATTGTTATCAAAGTCATACTCCAGGATTTTAGGTATAATCGCGGAGTAGGCTGCAGCAAAGATCCATAAAATGGTGACTATAAGGGATCCAGAAAATGATGACGGCAGAGGTCCAATAAAATGATGACAGCAAAGGTCCAGAAAAGGTGACAGCAATGGTCCATAAAATGATGACAGTAAATGTCCAGAAATTGGTGACATCAAAGGACAAGAAAACATTCACAAAAATGTTTGAAAGTGTTCCTTAAAATAAGTATTGCCAAAATATATTTTTATTGTTTTTTTTAAAGACTTATGAGTTATTAGAATTCATTTTTATTTATATTATTTTTGCAACAATTTTTCCTTTAAGAACCTAACACAAAGGACCTTCATCCTATATCCTTAGGAAATCTCTGGGGTCTGCTAGAGTTACATATATGTACGTAATAATGAAGCAATTTGGTTTCTATAAAAGTACAGAGTTTAAAGTAAGTATGTGTATGAAGAGCTTAAAAATTATTTCATTTATTTATTGTTATAGTGTTTTCTTTTGTTTTTTTTTTTCGTTTCTTTTTTATTTTTTTAACAATTTAGTAGTCCATTTGGTCCATTTTCATGAAAACCTGTCCTGTTTGGGTTGTCTTGAAGATTTATTAATTTGGTCAAAGGGATGTAGCCAAAAGAAATTTACACTTGCATCTTCCAGTCCTAATTGTCTCTCTTGTTGAAAAAAAAATAAATTTTATAGGTAATTTTTAGTAATTATAATTTTAAAGCAAATAAATGATGTATTAAATACATACACATGCACATTTTTAAAAGTTATTACTTATACAAACACACATATCCATACATTCAAACTTATTTTCTTCATTGGTTAGACAGTCTCTGTAAATTGATAATTTATGATACATATGGAACATTCCAATTTATTGATAGAAAATAAAGGATTCCTTTAAAAAAAAATGCTTTGATTTAATATATAACATATGTACATACAATGAATCAATATAATATTACATTTGGGGTTAGCCTTTATAGTGTTCAATTTTAAAATCATCTATATTTCTATATATTGTATCCAAATCATTAGGGTTAAAATTGACATTATGATACACAGCTTTAAGTCTACTGTTCCATACTAAGTTTCTGTATTCTGATACAATTATTAAATCAAAATTATGTATCATCTTGTGTTTAGCTTTAGGCAACTTATTTAAGAGAATAGATAAATTAATATTCACATAGGTTTCACAATTTCTAAATACTAAATAAGGAACATTCTAAATATAAATGCTTTTCATTGTCACCATTAACAGATTGACAAAATTTACAATATTTTACTCCAGCTTTTTTCTTTGAAAATGGAGTCATCCCAAAGATGAGTCTATAAGATATTTCTTTAGCCTTTGTTGCAATGTGTTTGTTATGAAGGTTAGTAAAAGTGTCTTTAAAATCTGTTATATTTAAATCTTTTCCCCATTTAATCCTAATAGCTAAATTTTCTTGTAACTATTTTTTTAATGTTGTGTATATTTCTTTGTATTTATTGTGTATTAAAGGTTCATTGGCAGAAAGAGTTCTTGAGATGGATCTGTAAAAAGGATGTAAGTTTGTGCCAAAATAGTGTGGAATGTTGTTTTGTATTGGAATCAAATTGCTTCATCTCAAACCATAATAATATATTGTAAGGGGGAAATCATTTGGATTCTTAACTACTTGACCTATGAATTTTAATCTGAGTGCACATATTTTAGTTTTGATGTCTTGTAAATTGATCCCCCCATCCTCTTTATTTTGAATGATTGTAGTAGGTTTGATGTTTTTGAGTGTGTTTTTGAAAATGAAACTTCTAATTATGTTGTTTAATTGAAATATGTATTTTGTAGGAGGTTCTATAATATTGGCTAAATAGACTATCTTTGGGATGACCAAATTGTTTATAAGAATGGCTCTACCAAAAATGGTAGAACTTGTTGTCGATCTCTCTCCCATCTTGTAGTCTAGAGACAAGACGTTTTCTTGAGGGAGCTCTGATTGAGTTGAGTATCTTCAATACTGGATAGCCTTAGTGTTGTGTCTTGGTTGATATTCAGATTATTCTTGAAGTGGATTATCTTGACCCCTGTTTAGGGTGAGTTAATTTTTTCATTGAATAATTATTCTATTTGATTCGATCGTATTTGTTATTCTATTGGTAGACTAGAAAATGAGAAGACTCCGTTCTGTTATCTTTCTACAGGGTCTTATTTTAGGTTTTAGTTTCAGGCTTTAGATAGGTTCTAGCCTTGGACTATTGAACTAAGTTTTCATCTTGGAGTTCTCTGTCTGATGTGTGGTGGTAAGGCGGAGGGTACCGTTACAGACTGCGGGTGACTGTATTCAGACCGGTTGTTGGATTATGAAGTTCCAGCCTTTGATGGTATTGTGACCTGCGCTGTGGACTACTAATGAAGATTGCTCTACGCGTATTGCTAGTTGTTATTTGGACAACTATCTAGGCATACTTATTGCGATATTGAAGTTAAGTGATTATATTATTTGTATTGAAATAGTCAATTACTTGGGATGAATTAGAGCATATTATTTCATATCAAGTATTTATATACCTTATTGTAACTCACCTTATTATTATCATTCATATCCACTCAGTGTATAAAATTCATTGTATTAAATTCATAATTTTATTTAAAATCATCATACACATTGTTTATTACTTTATGTATAACTGAATGTGTATGGTGTGACTGTCGGGCTGAGCTCGGGCCTAAATTTATTACAAGTTAGTAATTAATATCAATAACACAAGAGAAATCAAGATATTTACTTCTAAATTAACTGTAATACCTAGACACATTTCGCAATATATACTTTATTAATACATGAACATATTAATTCATAGTAATAATTCATCAAAGACCTGACACTAGTGACTATATTAAGTCAGGATGGAAGTAATGTTAGTATGTTGAAACTCAGGGAATTGAGTTTGTTTACTTGGTAGTAAATCTTTATTGGAAAGGGGGGGGGGTCCTTCCTCCAGCCGTAGAGTTAAGGATAGATTCAGCCGCACGATGCGTAAAGGTCAAAACAGGAATTCTGAAGAAGAAAGGCTCACCTTAATTAAAGGAAAACTGGAATCCAGAAAGAGCAGGAACAAGATCCAGTCAGGAATTCAGAGACAGGAATTCAGAGACAGGAATTCAGAGACAGGAATTCAGAGACAGGAATTCAGAGACAGGAATTAAGAGACAGGAATTCAGAGACAGGAATTCAGGAACTAGGATTCGGATTCAGCAGCAGGTAGGAAAACTGGTGCTGGAAACAAGCAGGAGCCAGTCGGTATCTCTAAGAGCAATCAGGATGAAATAAAAGCACCGAGCTTAGTATATGTATTATATACAAATCATTGTGTTTTCTAAAGGCATTACTTTTGTCATTACTACAAGCACAGAATGTCAATTGACAATTTAACACTTACAAACAGTGCAAATATGTCTTTAAAAACGTCCCATTCTATAGACACAAAGATAGTTCATATATATATATATAGGGAGCGCGGTGGTCGAATGGTTAAGCGCTTGGCTTCCGAACCTGAGGTCTTGGGTTCGAATCCCGGTGAAGACTGGGAATTTGAATTACTGTTTTTTTTAGGGCGCCCCTGAGTCAACCCAACTCTAATGGGTACCTGACTTTAGTTGGGGAAAGTAAAGGCGGTTGGTCGTTGTGCTGGCCACATAACACCCTGCTCGTTAACCGTTGGCCAAAGGAACAGATGACCTTAACATCATCTGCCCCATAGATCGCAAGGTCTGAAAAGGGAAACTTTACTTTTATATATATAACACAGTTAGCCGTATATTAGCCGCGCCCCGCAGGCCTTAGTTTTGGTATTACTAATCTAGTGCATTGGATTTAGATCTATGTCAAACTTGGCTAATGTTTCTTTCAAGTAGATTTCGAGAATGGGTTTACGCGTGAAGCCAATACAATCATATCAATTAAAGGAATTTACACAGGATTGTTTCATTGCTGGTCTATCTTTTATAACTATAAATAAAGGCTACGAAAAAATTGGAAAGGTTCCACAACAAAATTTTATTTCTGTTAAATTTATCACTTCAATTTAAATTTTGAAACAGTCCAACTTTGAGTGTTTTACCCACTTAAATTTTTTTTAAAATCCTCTTCTTCAAGTACTACAAATTTAATGTCGCTGCACTAAGATGAATGTGCCTCTCTCGCCTTATCTCCACCAGGATCTTTGTGCAATATTCTGTCTTCTCAGAAAGTGTCCTACTGAAAACAGCGGTGTCACTAAGGGTTGGAGGGTGACACCCATTTCGGAAAAGTGGACTTTTTAAAAATGTGACTTTTAAAAAAAAAAAATGTCTCTCAGAATTTAATCTTAAAATATCCCTTAATTTAATTTTTTTGGACTTAAAATCTTCCTATTATGAGGAAAATAGATGCCAGGGGAGTTGGGCAACTTAGATATGTAGAAACACGATGGACGTGAGGGGGGTACACCCAAGCTTACCACACCGGGTGACACCCTAACCCTAATGACGCCACTGACTTTCAACATGCACATGCCTTTTTTAACCACTTTTATTTTTAATATAATGGACACAGTTATTTTTTTGTTTACAAAGCTTCTGTCTATATGTGTGGTAAAAAGTTTGTACACGTAGTTTCTCCCACACCCCATTCACACCCCACAGTAACCTAGTAGTCAAATACTTACTAATAATTATTATTTTTTAGTTTAATACCAAGAAGGGAAAATAAATCTACAGTATTCACAAATATAAAAATAAAACAACAAAGATTTACTGCTGCAGGGGTAAACGGCTGTATAGAAAATACGAAAAACATGCATAAATGTAACCCTGTCGGACCAAGCTAAACAAAGGACGTTTGGGCCACGATGAAGGATAAGCTGATGAAGGCCTCATGGCCCAAACGTCCTATGTTTTTATGTGCATGTTTTTCGTATTTTCTATTCACGTCTATGGCTAAATAGTTGGGTTTAGTCCCCAAAGATAGTTGCACACTTTTTTATTCCCCCACACCCATTCTCAGATCAAGTTGAAACCTTAAACAATTATTTATTGTATCTATCAAAACATAAATCAATTTAAAATGAAACAAACATTCAGATAATTCTTAGTTATTTTGTTTGATATCAAATACAGAACAGAACCTCTACATCAGCGGTTCCCAACCTTTTAAGCTCGGCGACCCCTTTTACAATCCCCCATTCTGCAGCGACCCTCCCCCCCCCCCACACACAGCAATAGAAGAATAGACAATAACAATCCATATTTTCGATGGTCTTAGCTGACCCCTGGCAAATCGTCAATAGACCCCCAAGGCGGTCGCGATCCACAGGTTGAGAACCCCTGCTCTACATTGTTGAGATATATAGTTATAATTGCTGAGTTCTTCTCCCTAAATAATTTTATTTTTCTAAAGTTTTTGTTTTATTTGATTGTTTACTAAAATGCTAAAGAAAATAAGGTAAAGGCTATGATACCATGTTCAAGAAAGCGAATCGCAGACTGCAAAATATGGTTTGCAAATCTGCAGGTCACATCAAAATCTCAGTAGACTGATATCTGTACGGACAATCTTTTTACTTCCTTTTATGTTGGCAAGCATTGTATGCCAAACATTTCTATTTCACATATCAGCTCTATGAATATAAAATACTGAGATATAGATGTATGGTTAAATAGTTAACATTATTTTTATAATATTTACATGTTTATTCTTGTGATTATTAATGCCCAACGGAAGAAAACACTGAGGGTGCACGCAGAAAACGGATCAAAAGCATCTCTCTCTTTGCTTTAAGTGGCCCCTTGAAAACAGTAGGATACTATTCTGTGGATCAAGTCCTTATATAAAGTCATTGTTTCACCATACTCTAGTGTAGAAACAAAATGGCGAGATTATTTCTACTCTTTATTCTCTGTGTGTTTGTAGTCTCATTGGCAGGTTCAGGTAAAATATATCAAACTGAGTCTAAATCATTTTATTCAAGTAAATGTTTATATCTTTACCTAATACCTCGTGCGTTAAATGTATTTAAGGACTTTACTATTTTAGAAAGATTTGAATATGTTAGAATGATTGGACTATGTTAGAAAGATTTACTAGGTTAGAATGATTTTACTAAGTTAGAAAGATTTAACTTTGTTAGAAAGATTTGATTATGTTAGAAATATTTGACTGTGTTAGAAAGATTTAACTGTGTTAGAAATATTTGACTATGTTTGTAAGATTTGACTATGATAAGAAAGATTTGACTGTGTTAGAAAGATTTGACTTTGCTAGAAAGAATTGATTATGTTAGAATGATTTGACTTTGTTTTGAAAGATTTGACTATATTAGATTGTTTATGTCATTAACTTTGACTCATTAGCTGTAATTAAATATATTCTCTACACTCCAACTTTATATTTTTAACTATTAACTTCCTCTTTTCATCATATATGCATAGGTATTTGACTTTGTGTTGGTATACGCAAAGACCATTTCACACAAATAATAAAGCCCCGCTGTAGTGAGCCGATGAAGGCAGTGTACTGGTACTAGGCTGCACTAGCGGATCCAGAACTTTGGAGTGGGGGGGGGGCGATTTTTTTCCAAACCCTAACCCTAACGCCCAGTAAACCCTAAACCTTTAACATAAACGTGCGTACAGCACACACACACACACACACACACACACATATATATATATATATATATATATATATATATATATATATATATATATATATATATATATATAAAAGAATAAATAAGCAGTATTTCTCAGTATTTTCATGCATTCTTCACTGCAGAAACGCATTCTCCTGACATCTACAGCTCTTTATCCATCAGTGGAGTTCGGGGGGAAGCCCCGACGCCAAAAAGCGTTTTCTTGCATTTTTCACTGCAGAAACGCCTGCTCCTGACATCTACAGCACACAATTCATCAGTGAGTTTCGGGGCGTAGCCCCGACGCATAAAGCGTTTTCATGCATACTTCACTGAAGAAACGCATTCTCCTGACATCTACAGCTTATTATTAATCAGTGGAGTTCGGGGCGAAGCCTCGACGCCAAAAAGCGTTTTCTTGCATTTTTCACTGCAGAAACGCCTGCTTCTGACATCTACAGCTCTTTATCAATCAGTGGATTTCGGGGCGAAGCCCCGACGCCAAAAGCGTTTTCTTGCATTTTTCACTGCAGAAACGCCTGCTCCTGACAACTACAGATCAATATTAATCAGTGATTTTCGGGGCGTAGCCCCGACGTCAAAAGCGTTTTCTTGCATTTTTCACTGCAGAAACGCCTGCTCCTGACAACTACAGCTCACTATTCATCAGTGATTTTCGGGGCGTAGCCCCGACGAATAAAACATTTTCATGCATTTTTCACTGAAGAAACACATTCTCCTGACATCTACAGCTCATTATTAATCAGTGTAGTTCCGGGCGAAGCCCCGACGCCAAAAGCGTTTTCTTGCATTTTTCACTGCAGAAACGCCTGCTCCTGACAACTACAGATCAATATTCATCAGTGATTTTCGGGGCGTAGCCCCGACGCATAAAACATTTTCATGCATTCTTCACTGAAGAAACACATTCTCCTGACATCTACAGCTCATTATTAATCAGTGTAGTTCCGGGCGAAGCCCCGACGCCAAAAGCGTTTTCTTGCATTTTTCACTGCAGAAACGCCTGCTCCTGACAACTACAGATCAATATTCATCAGTGATTTTCGGGGCGTAGCCCCGACGCATAAAACATTTTCATGCATTCTTCACTGAAGAAACACATTCTCCTGACATCTACAGCTCATTATTAATCAGTGTAGTTCCGGGCGAAGCCCCGACTCTAAAAGCGTTTTCTTGCATTCTTCGCTGAAGAAACGCATTCTCCTTACCTAAAGCTCATTATTCATTCTATTAAAAAATAACCTTTTGAATAATATTGTACTTGAAAAATATTCTAATTTGAATGTATACGCCCTTAATACATTGCAAATAAATCCGATTTGTTCCTTGAAAAGATCAGATACCCCACATATTTAGATTAAGGCTTTGAGGATCGCCGCCGAAAAAAAAAATCGATAAATAATATTCAATAAAATTCAAGCATAAATTGTGAGTTATTGTCCCAAATTTAACTAGAAAAATATTAGATTGAGTAGAGGTTGCAAAAAAGGCTACTCATCTCAATCGTGACTCTTATACTGAAAATTTTTTTTTGAATTCTAACTTTTCCAAAGCAAAGTCTTTCTTAAAATAATTATGATAAATTCATGTAAAATTACATAAACTCTGTCTGGAAATGGGAGGGGCGGTAGAATGAAAACGATTTATCCTCGCTCCTTTTTATAATTTCTGCTAATGATTGCATTTGGCATTAAAGAATAAGGGTGGGGCCACTCGATACGAGAATTTAATTTATAGCATATATAAATTATATTAGTGGCTGATTTTTTTTTTTACATTTTGTAATTTCTTAACTATAATACAAAAAGAAAAATTATTGCTTCGTCCGATGAGGGAAAGGAGATGGCATGTATCGCCCCTCCCACCTTTTTCCTTTTATATTTACTAATCATAAAATTTGAGATTAGAGTGTGGTGCGACATAATATACAAATGGTTTCACATATCAATTATATAGAAATTCAACTATTTTTGTTCACAAACTATGATTCCTCCATAAAAATATGACCGCCCCCCCCACTCAGAGGGCTAGAGCGGGGAGGGCAGTACATGCAATCGCCCCCCCCCCCTTACCCCACCGAATCGGCCAAGATACCTGAAGGAGAGCGACATAATATCAAATTTATATATCATTGCAACTAATCTTGCTCACAAACTATGATTTCTCCATAAAAGTAGGACCGCCCCACCCCCACTCAAAGGGTTTAGATGGGAAGGGCAGTAGAGGTTTCGCCCCCCCCCCCCACACACCAATCGGACAACAGGGGAACGACATAATATAAAGATCGGTTAAAATATCAATAACAAGTTTTAATCATATAGATATTTAATTGATTCTTTTGGCAAGCTGTGATTTCTACAAATAAATTGGACCGCCCCCCCCCCACTCAAAAGTTTATGGTTGGGGGGGGGGCGGATTGATGCTATCGCCCCCTCCCGACCCCACCTAATCGGCCAACATACTAGAGGGGGGGGCGAAATAATCTAAAAATAGTTTGAAATATAAATAATTAGTATATATTATTAACATAAGTAATAAATTCGTATACAAATTGTGTGACTTCTATACTAAAATTCGTCCGCCCCCCCCCCTTCGGGGGGGTCGGTCGAGTGGGGGGGGGGGCGATCGCCCCTACCGCCCCCCCCCTGGATCCGCCAGTGCTAGGCTGTCAGTCTCCTTTGATTTGACAACTATCACGTGTTGGAAAGGTCGCAAGCTTATGTCCATAGTTCTTAGCGAGTTCAAGGGATGAAGGTTTAACAGAAGCGTCTCTTTCATCTCAAAAGCATTGTTAAGATCAACTCAATTACTTTTCGGCCTCACCTCTCATAAAGCAAATTATTTGGCTGCATATGGGAAAAGTCAAACGAAGGGGAAGTTATTTAAAGCCCCCCCCCCCAAAAAAAAAAAAAAAAAAAGCCGTACAAGTGAATAAAAAGTGTGCTGTTTTCTTCATTTGTTTAGCACTGCCGTACATGGTGTTGGTTATGTTGGGATGGAGTGGTAGTAGGGTCTGCCTAAGGTGGACTAGGAAGGGGCATTGAAAAAGGAATGTGCATACTCAGGCAAAGCGTTATGTCATGTGTTTGGAGGTCAAATATCAAATCTGCTATTCACTGCACTTTATTAACGAAGCCTGCCGATTGGTAAAATACAATATCTATATGTGAATTTTTATTTTGGTGTGGAAGTTGGGTTGAACCGAGACCATTCATTAAAGAAGGCCTCAATTCTGACCTGCAACGTCGCAACAAGTGGGCAGCTCGTTACACGTCTTACAGGCCTGTGTCGTGTCAACTAGATGTTGTGTCTCGGGATTATAACACCTGCCGATTTCTAAGGTTTTATTATTTAAATTTGTTTCTCAAACTTGTATGTGTGACTTCCCCCAAAGCTTTCGTTCGAAAATTTTCTGCTTGGTGGAGTCACTAATAAAAGTTTGAGAAACATATTTGAATAACAAAAGCTTAGAAATCGGCAGGTGTTATAAACTCGAGGCACATCAAATTGTTTAAGGTTCATGGTTCGTGCAGTTCATAAAAATGACAAAAACAGTCAAAATTTAATTGGAAACATTTTTGTTTCGTCTTTAGATTAAGTTCCTCTAAAACTTTTGAATTCTTTAAGCCTGAGGGTTAGCCATGGCACACATCAGCTGATTTTCGGTTATAGAAAACGGTGACATTATCGTCATTCTGGTAATCAAATACTCGGCAGACATATTTTTTATTCTTATTAATATTTTTTTATTTTTTTTATTTTTTAGAACTTGTCATTGATGTCCAACCAAACGTCATATCGCCAGAGATAACACCCCAACTTGTGATTAACTGTTCTATAACCAACAACGAAGTCCAACAACTAGACCTGATCAAATCTCTAACTCTTTCTCGTTATAATGAAACTATCAGAGAGTTTGATGATCTCATAGCTTTGGATTCCTTGACACTAAATCTAAAACAATTTGTGAGATTTAAATATTCACAAATCAGTTTTGGAAACCTGTATATAACTTTAACTCTACCTAACCCAACTCAGTTTGATGCCAGAATATACAAATGTAATGCCACTGGAGCTAATTCCGATGGGACGAATATTTCTTTGTTTGCTAAGAAGGCAGTAGAATATGAAACAAACTCGACCGCTTTAATTGAAGAGATTCGACGTATCAAGAAAGACGAAAACTATTGCTCTTTCAAGAAAGATGATCTCGCAGACATCAAGCAAAGTAAGTTAGAAATATGGGCAGCGGTTTATTTATACATTTGATCTAGGAGAGGGTAAGTACCTTTACAAGATCTACTTTGGCAACACAATTTCTTTTTATACTATTTTCTTTAAATATTTATTTCCTTCTCTTCATTAGTATTGGCTATTAGTAGAACTACTAAAGCTAGGTTCTTCTAGTAGCTATTTAGAATTCTACTTTGTAGAAAAATATATAACCCAAATATATCAAGATTAAAATGAATCTGTTAAACTCTAATTTGAGTGGATTACTTTTTTCATAAAGATAATTAAAAAAAAGACCCTTGTGATGAGTCAGAATCACAGCAAGCATTGAAATAGATTGTCCTTAAGACAAATTCTATTATTAAAGAAAACCTTTTCAATCCTTAGCCCAAAACATGTTTTATAATGCCTATTGACGTATACACAAGTAACATTCAACAGGTTTGGCTTTATCTTTTAATTGGCAAGCATAGATGTTAAGCCTGACAGAAGGTAAAAATGTCATAAATTGGCGACTAATCAAAAGAATATTTCTTACATAGTGTTTTACAATGAGGCTAAGCTGTTAAGAGCTCGGTTTCCAAACCTGGAGCCCTGGGTTCGAATCTCGATGAAGGCTAGGATTTTGAATTTCCGAATATTTAGGGTGTCCCTGAGTCCACCCAACTCTAAAGGGTACCTGACTTTAGTTGTGGGAAAGTTAAGTCGGTTGGTCGTTGTGCTGACCACATGACACCCTGATCGTTAACCGTTAGTCATAGTAACAGATGACATCAGCCCCATGGATCGCAAGATCGGAAAGGGAAAATTGAATTTACTTTTTAGCCTTTAGCTAGCAGCTAATAGAACGAACCCATAAATGTCATACTTAAAAAAATGTCTTTGTAAATGTCAGGTTAAACAAATGTCACTATTCAGTTTTTTATGTCATTGTCGACTTTAATCGATGCATGCAGAAGTAGAATTCTTAGAGTGTCGAGAGAACCAAATTTAAGATTATACACACCCACACCTAAGATAAAATTTGGCACAGTTATTTCTTTTACCTGACAACAGAATAATAAAAAAATTCATCAATTAGTTAATTAACTATAAAAGTGTTTAGACAGAAAAAAAGTACTCTCATCAAGACAATGGAAAAATGTAAATCTTCAAACTCCAAGACATTGAAATAATGTTTTATTTTAAATTGTTTTTTTCAGGATCGAGAGTTTATTTCTCTGGAAGTTCTGATATCATTAAAGAACGGATTGAGCCTTTGACATTAAAATGTACATTTCAGGTAAAATAACAGTTGTTTTTTTTAAATTACCTTTCTATTACCGAGGTTAATGAAAATACTATATGCGTCACTTATTAGTACTTAATTCTTTGCAGTACAGAATATAAAATCGTGTAGCGCCTATTTACCTCCACACCCACCCATTCATCCCCACACAAATTCCTACCTACAATTTCTGGTCATTCTTCGCCTTCTCAATTAAACCTCGAAAAGTTCTACAATGTTTTATAGCATTTTGTTTTTCATTTTGAACATCTGTGATGATCTCACTTGCCGGGGATTATATGATCAAACTTGACAATTCAATGAAATGAAGAAAGAAACATCTCTCTGTATTTTCTTCAAACTTCTTTAATAACTTCTTCAACTTTCACATCAAATTAACTTATAATTCAATAACAACTTGACACTTCATAAATAAAACTTAAAGATACATAAAACTTCACTTAGTATAACTTCAACTTCAACTACTAAAACTTTACTTAATGGACCCGCTAATATCACAAAACTTATTACTAATCAAGAACTGAGCGAGGACCCCGTCTAACTGACTTTCCCTCAATTTATACCTTTCTTAATCGTACATTCCAGAATCATGGAAACTTCTCCCCTAATTATTTTAATAACTTTGACCTTCTAGAAGCTGACGTGTGCTATTTTTTCCCTTAACCTCTTTCTTTGATTCCTTAACCTCTTTCTTTGATTGGATATCTAAAATTAACTTGTTTACGCTGGACACTTGCACTGGTTTGAACTTGCTTCTAGAAACTGGTCGAAATAGGTCACAGACTCGACTCGTGACATTACCCCCTTGCCTTTTTAGCATTTTGTATGCAATATAAAATGCGTAAAATAGCATTATTTCTATTATAATATATGCACACAAAAATCTAAAAGAATTGTTCCTATAAAGTACAAAACTGATAATTCAAATAATTGTTGCATTACATTTACATTATTCAAAATTCAAAATATTGTACATATCCAGCATATATAATTAATATTATATAAATAAAACTTAGTTCCATACATCACTTGTCTCTACATGATATTTAAGCATGAACTTTCTAACTTTTGTAACTCAAGAAAATATCAAAAGTATACAACTTCACAATACTGAAAAATACATGTCATCTCATCATATTACTTGCTAATACAGAATATCTGAATATTAACTTACTTGTCAATATATGAAATCTAAACATAAACAATGCCAAATTACTCTTTTGGAAAACTCTTATAACAACAGTATTAATGCAAATATACTAAGTAATAAACAATTGCATGACATAAGTATTAAAATAAATCTTGACCCAGCTGTAGAGTCTTGATATATGTGCAACTTTCTTCTTTCCAGGTACTTGAAACAATTCTAGTCTATCTGTACATTTCTTTTGTTCGGGCACTTGAAACAATTCTAGTCTATCCGTACATTTCTTCTTTCTTGGTTCTTTATAGTTCAAAATACGTTTAACAATATTGTCCTGTGTTTTCAGAGAGTTTTGTTCAACTCTGCCATTGAAAAATGTCACTTTTGTTTTCAATACAAACTTTCTTAGTTTAGCTACAAATGTACTTTGTTTAAATTGGTACAGAATGTCTCTCAGTTCATGAATATGTTTCCTTCTAGCTTTAAGCAACATACAACTATTGTCCTTACAAGATTCTTTGCTTTTCATATGTTCAAACAAGAACTGTCCAAAATCGACACTAAATCTTTCTTTTAGTGGCAGTTTACGTTGTAAAACGATTGAAGTAGAAAACGTTGAGCTTGAATGTTCATGTATGCATTGCACTAATAAATCAGTTAAGTATTTCTGAAGTAAATCTCTAATGTGCAAAGTTAGAGAATGAACATTTGAGTTGGCAAGAATGTCAGTTTTTAAGTTAAACACATTGTCTATAAATGTTGATATGTCAGGAACATCATGAAATATCTCAGAATATTCTTCACTTGTATTCAACAGGTGTTTCTTACTTTTCAGCTTTAAATGATCTATGTCAATGTCTTTGAGAGATTCAATTTGTTTTGATGTCGTTGGTAATAGTTCATTTATATTGTCTTCATTTTCCTCTTGAATTGTCTCTAAGCATGTAACATTATCTTCTAGTTCTTTTGATAAGTTTTCATTATCTGTATCCTCATTGTATTTTTCAAGCATATGAACATGAAACACTTTGACATATTTGTTAATGTTGATTTCATAAGTTACGTTTGAAATCTTTCTGATGATAGTAAATGGACCTTGCCATGTATAAATCAGTTTGTTGCTCATGTCAGGTAACCATAACTTCACTTTGTCTCCTTGTTTAAAATTTCTAAACTTTCTGTATTCATTTAATGCTCTTTCATTTTCAATGTTGACTTTAGCTTCTTTAGTTTTTTCACATTGCTGTATCACTGTAATATTTATATCAAAACCATGTTGAAATGTTTTATTTTCTGATTCATCTTGCTTTGACTTTGACATTGATTCATTCGAAATAAATATGTTCAAATCTGTATTTGATTGACTTTCTATGTAAGTACTTATATAACTTTGTTGCTGAGTCATATCACGGTTGTTGCATAAATTGTCCATCAATGTCAGAAGACCTTCTGTCTTAGAGTTAAATGTAGAATTGTTTAATTCATCAACATTGGATTCATGTTTGTCTAATATAATATTTTCAACTGGTTCGTAATTTTGTTCAACTTTCATATTCTGCTCATGAACTTGGTTTCTCTTAGAATTGTTCATTTGACAAACTTGACATTGACTAACATGTTTCTTAACATCTTTTGTAATGCTCGGCCAATAAAATTTGTCAAGAATTCTTTTCTTTGTCCTCGTGACACTCGCTAGTTTGGTATGTAGAAAATTGTGATTCTTTTCAATGATGTCTTGAGTATATTTCAGTGGTAAAATGATTTGTTCAACAAACTCATAGGTATCATAATTAACACTTTTCTTCACAAGTATTCCTTCTTTGAAATAAGGTACATTAAGTCCTGGCTGCTTTTCAATTGTTTGTGCCTTCTTGTACATTCTTGTCAAAGTTGTATCTTTCTTCTGGTCAGATTTAAATTCTTCATTATTAAATAGTTGAAATTCAGTAGTATTCTTGTTGTACTCATAAACAATGTAAGGTCCTTCAGTAATGTTTGTCTCTTTTTCTTCAGTTTCATTTCTTTCTTCTTCTTCTTTTCGTGATTTAAGTTTTCTTTCTTCTTCTTCTTGTATTTCTTTAAGTTTTCTTTCTTCTTCTTCTTGTATTTCTTTAAGTTTCCTTTCTTCTTCTATTCTTGCTGTAAGTTTTCTGTCTTCTTCCTCTCTTTTTTCTTTGCGTTTCCTCTCTTCTGCCTCTATGTCTACTTGTCTTCTTTTGTCGTCTCTAAGCATTTTTCTTTCTTCTGCCTCTTTTTCTTCTTGTCTTCTTTTTTCTTCTCTAATCCTTTTTCTCTCTTCTGCCTCTTTGTCTTCTTTACGTCTTCTTTCTTCTGCCTCTTTGTCTTCTTTACGTCTTCTTTCTTCTGCCTCTTTGTCTTCTTTACGTCTTCTTTCTTCTGCCTCTTCGTCTTCTTTACGTCTGTGTATCTCGTAATTTACTTTTTGAGTGCACCATTCCTCCATTCTTTCTTGTGGCATGTTACCGTAAGCGGCCACTTTGATGTATGCTTTCCACAGGTACGAGACTAAAGCCATTGTAATAACTTAATAACTTTTCTATTTATAAGTACTGCCTACACTAGCGATGACCGACACCTGTCCACAGGTGAGAGGTTAACTATGGCTGACCTAGTTAAATATCGATCGGCGTCTCCTCTTGAGGAATGCAAGTGGTCAGTATTTGTAAACAAACTAGTGTACAACTAGCTTTAGTAACGTTGCCTTCACAGCTTAATAGATATAGCTTTCACAGCTTAGTAAATATAGCTTTCACAGCTTAATAAATATAGCTTTCACAGCTTAGTAAATATAGCTTTCACAGCTTAATAAATATAGCTTTCACAGCTTAGTAAATATAGCTTTCACAGCTTAGTAAATGTAGCTTTCCCAGCTATGTAAATATGAAATGTAA
>NW_026602930.1:0-17000 GCF_947242115.1 Biomphalaria glabrata
TTTAGCTGTGTAAATGTCTGACGTGCTAGATTTATACGGCGTTTAATGTCTTCATCTGTTCCACCTGATATACTGACTACACTCCCAAGGTATATAAAATTTTCTACTTGGTCTATTGTCTGAGAATCCAATACTATGTCTCCACTTTGTTTATTGTTTACTTTAAGTACTTTAGTTTTTTTGTGGTTTATTTTGAGGTCTACTCTTTTTCCTACTTCGCTTAAAGCTGTGACCTTTTCTTGCATATCCTGTAGTCTGTGTGATAATAGGGCTATGTCATCAGCGAATTCCAGATCTTCCAGCTTTTGTGTGAGAGTCCATTGGATTCCTTTCCCTGCGTTAGAGTAGGCTTCTTTTGTGACCCAATCCAGTACTAGAAGTAACAGGAGTGGTGAAAGAAGACATCCCTGTTTGACTCCTGTTGTGACCGGAAATTCCTCTGACAGCTTGCCACAGTGGGTTACTTGGCAGGTGAAACCATCATAAAGGTTCTTGATTATGGTTATTATTTTATTGGGGATCCCATAATGTCTCATTACAGTCCAGATAGATTCTCTGTCGACACTATCAAAAGCTTTACACTATCTGGACAAGAATAGGAACATAAAAAAGGCAAAATATGAAAATACTTTTAAAAAGCTTTTCTAGGGTATGGGGAAGAACTCCACATTCGCAACTATAAATTTCAATATTGTAAAAAGAAAGTTTCCCTTTCAGACCTTGCGATCTATGGGGCAGATGATGTTAAGGTCATCTGTTTCTATGGCCAACTTTTAACGAGCAGGGTGTCATGTGGCCAGCACAACGACCAACCGCCTTTACTTTCCCAAATTAAGTCAGGTCACCATTAGATTTGGGTGGACCGAAATTCAAAATCCCAGTCTTCACAAAGCCGAGCGCTTAACCAATATGCCACCACGCCCCCCTCCCCAGTACAAATTTGTTATTGATTCATGTATTTTCTTCGCCAAAGAATAATTGTGCTAAAGTTTCAACTTGATCCAAGAATGGGAATGGGAGAAATGACGTGTTCAAACTTTTTACCAGACAGACAAGATTTGGTATACGCTTTGTAAAAAAACAGGTCTATTGTGTAAGTGATGTGGGTTTTTTTTTAAAGTTTCGGACACTTCTTTCGAAATGAAGATCATTCATTCCAGGCCAAACCTCATGCGTGACGTCGGGGGATGACGTCATTGACGACGAGCATTGAAGTGCATATCGCTCAAACAGGCGGCCACCAGGGGCGTAGCTAGGAATTTTTCATCGTTGGGGGGCCTCTTTTGAGGCCTCCGCATTTTGCGTAATATTTATTTTTTTATATATATAAAAACACACTAATTTGGGTGCCCTCCCTATGGGGGGGGGGGGGGGTTCCGTGGGGATTTTCAAATGCTCCACCTCCCCTTCCCCAATGGACCTCATTCACCAATCGTAAACAAACAACATTTAGTCACGTGATCTTATTGATAAAACAACGGAAAAAACTGTCACGTGACAACCATCATGAATTAAACATGAGATCGTAAATTATATAGAAGAGATAGAGCGACACGTGCTAAATGTTGTTTGTTTACGATTGGTGAATGAGGTCCATTGTTTTTACAAAGCTTATATCAACTCTGTCTGTCTGGTCAAAAAGTTTGTAGTTTTTTTTTCTAAAAGTATTTTTTTTAAATTTTCTTGTTCATATATTAATTTTTAAGCGATGGGAATTTCAAGTCACTGTCCACTGAAAGAAAACCTAGATAAAAGTCAGCGCTATTGTGTCTCTAGTGCAATGTTTCCCAAACTTTTTCCTTAAAGGAACACTTCGCACGTTCTGAGTATTTAGCGAAACTTTTCGATTATTTTTTTTTTCACTTGGTGGCCTTAATATGGATTGTGTATGTGTGTGTGTTTATATTGTTACGATCTTCTCTATCAGGCCTTTTGCAAACACTGCCAACAACACAACACATCTAAAACAACTTGACTACAAAAGCTTCAATAAACAAAGTGGCGGTTTAATGACAAATTACATCAACAACAGCCAATAAACACAATTGGCTACACTAACTGAAATGCTTATCTTCACAACAGAACTGCCTAACTAATCCCTACAAGTCTCTCTAGCTCGCACAGCTACATCTTCGAGGACTCTCAAGGTACTGCGCAGTTTTTCTCTTGCTGTCCTGGACTCAACTGTCCTTTCTTTACACACCGAGTCTCTCCCCCTAAAGGCTATCTGTCACATGACCTCAGCACAGGTTATACTTCCGTGCACTAACAGTACTGTCCCCTTATTCAACAGCCCTAGACCTGTGTGATTGGCTAGAGTCTTATGTATCAGTAGGCCGCACACACATTAACCCTTTCAGTCCGCCACTGAAGTTACTACAATATGGTGACGGTGGAAAGAGTTTAGCGGATGCTCGTAATTAACATGCGTAACTAGATTAACACAAGTATTTGATTAGGACGTAATTATATTTTTGAGAAACGTCTGTAATTCATAATATAAAATAAGAAGTATTTTTATAGCAACCCAGTTCATTATAGTAGAAGTAAACAAGAGATTGTTACGTAAGACTTAATACTTTGGTCCTTTTTTATAAGATAATCGAGTATGATATTTTTTTTTTAAATATGTCTGGCTACTGCCGGCTAGATTAGGGTCACTATATACATGCAATCCCTTGGAGCACAGAAAGAAGGACAAAGCCTTAAAAAGGAGGACAATGAAAATAAAACTTTATAGCTTTGGAACTTAGTTAATGAAACGTGTCATTCAATCTTAAATTGCAAAACAACTCATAGGTAGCCTACCCATTTCAGACCTTGCTATTGATAGGGAGGTGTAGATGATGTTAAAGCTCATCTATTTCAATGGCCGACTGTTTCAACGAGGGTTTAATATGACCAATACAACGGTATACCGCCTTTACCTTCCCCAACTAATGTTAGGCACCCATTAGAGTTGGGTGGACTCAGCAGGGGCGTCCTAAGAATCCACGTAGAATGCAATTTTTCTGTTCTCTAAATGATTTGTGTAGCTTTGGTCACACAAATGATTATCATTTACATCCATCTCCCATTCAATTCATCATTAGTGAGTGCGTTTATGTGATTAAAGTAGAAGATGTAAAGCAGTTGTTCCCAAACTTTTTTTTTGTCTCGTAGACCCCTTGCCATGTTTTCTGGTTTTCGGTAGACCCCCTGCTTAACTTGCAAATTTTTATAAATTCATAAACATTTTAAAAAATCAACAAATTTCTAAATGTAGTAAGTGGAAGAGTGAAAAGTAATTTAAAACTACATGTTAAGTTATCAATAAACTATCTTTTTTATTGATAAAATTCAAATTTAAACCAATTAAAATAGCAATAAATATGTATTGCTGGAATCATCAAACACGCCTGGAATTTTTTTTTCAGGTTTATCATCCGTTGCTATGAATATTATGATTTATATAGGAATTAGTTGTTCTATGAAGTAATCCTTCAAATATTATTACATAAATTACAGTATTAGCCTAAGCGCCCGAGTACTATGTGTATGGGTGTATTTACTATTTTGTTATCGGTTTTAATGAGATACTTGTAAATGTGAATCTCCATTGGGGAGTGTTGATATAGTCGTCTTTCACATTCAAGCAATCTAGAATGGTCAACCTATGTACCATCTCTTTCACATGTATATGTACTAACCGCTATCAGAATCATACTCTTTATCCAGTGTGTTGTTGCATTCATCCACACAAAGCCATTTGTCTACACATCCGCATCTTTACACACACTTTAAGGACCAGCACCCAAATTGCTCTTTCTTTTTAAAAGATGAAACGAAGTTTAAATAAAAACATTTGTAATACATGAAATGTCATTATATGTTTGGAGAAAATATCTAGCAACATTTAAGAAGGCCCTTTGTCTGGGTATGACATTCGACAAATATAATAAACTAGTCGACCGGCTGCATAGCATACGCCGCTATTTTGCAGGGCCGGTCTTAGGCCACTGCAACCTATGTGACCGAAGGATCCGCACTTTAATGGAACCCGCGCTAATTCAAGGTGTATAAATTATTAAATTAAACCATTTTATAACTTAAAACAGATATCCCGCGCACTCCTGTCGATTTACCATGAGCTCCTGGAAATCTCCCGAAATTGCAAAATATACGAAAAAGTCCTTAAAATATACGGAAATACATTGAAAAAAAAAGTCATTTAGGGGTGTCATTCAATATGGAAAACGTCAATCCTACGCGCTATTAATAACAACGGCATTATGCATTAGTCATAATTGTGTAATCAGGTAAAAATAGCTTCTCGCGCCTCAAACTAATGAAGAATTACTTGAGGTCAACAATTCTCAAAGATAGATTGAAACATTTGGTAATTCTTGCTATTGAACGGGATCTATGTGGGAAACAGAATTATTATGATATACTGTATGACTTTGCTACACGCAAGGCTCGTAAAGTAATTCTGTACGTAGTAAAGAATGAATAAAATGCATAGACGAATTTATTTTCTAATACAAACTCTTAAATTTGACTTATTAACCGCTTCCCTACCCACACTTGGCTCCGCGAAATCCGTTTCGAATAGGGCCCCAAAATGCTTAAGTCCGGCCCTGCTATTTAGTGTTTGTAAAATGTTTTACATGTTTCGGATGTTCCTTCAGAGCTGACGATAGTTTACTTCCTAGTCCAAACCTCCCACATGGGATGGGAGCGGGCAGGGTTTGACAGTCCAGCGCGCAGCCATCCGTAGCGAGCTGTGAAAACTTGTTCTCTCCCCCCCCCCTCTTGTTTTTTTTTTCGCGGGGTGACTATCCGCAGAAATAAGAGAGGGATCTTTCCTTTACTTCTTGTTTGACCTTTTTAATGGAAGAAGAGAATTGTATATATATAGATAATACAATAGATCTATAATTTTCATATGGGGAAAGTTCTATTTTAGAGTTCAAACCAAGTTTCTTTTTATTTTTTTTTAACAGAGTATGACGTGGATAAATCAAAAGAGACTCGATCGGGTAGGCAATTATCTAATTGTGAACAAGAAGAGGCACTAAAAATAGCATGTGTTAAATGAAAAGGGCTTTTGTTTGACTTATTGTTATAAAACTTTTTTTGCTGTTGGTGTACTTGGTGATGGTCTTGGCTACCACACTGACAGCGTGCTTGGCCAACTCACCAGGTTGGAGGAGACGGGCCGCAGTCTGGATCTCAGAGATGTGATGTGTTTGTTGCGGTGCGCCAAAGAGGTCATTGAGTTCATGAGGAGATATACTTTTTTATTACTTCATTCTTACGGTGGCTGTTTAGCTTTGTCACGGCCTAGTCCATAGCTATATGACAGTCACTGGTACAGCTATATAGATCTAAAAGCATTAGGATAACTAAGTCGAGAAAAAAGTAAAATTTTCATTTACTCTCTGTCCCAATAAGTAAATAGATCGTGTGTCCGACTGATTCTAACGAACTGGTCAGTGTAAGGCTAGCCTAGAACTTTAGTAGGCTACGTGTAGACGGTCATAACAAGACGACCACGCGATAGTGTTTGTTGCTAGTAGTCATTGCAGGCGACACACACTGACATGATTAGTCAAGCATGTAGATCTATTCTTAACTGATTTTAATCTAAGGGAGCAAAAATAAATGTATATAAATACTAAATACATTTTTTTTTATTGTGCAACAATGCTAGTAACACACATCTTTGCATAGATATGTGGTGTTGTGCCGAAACATATATAATTAATCTATGTCTACACCTACAATCATTTAGATATCATTACATTATAAGAACTAACTCTAGGGGGGAAAAGACATTTTCATCCTTACCCCTCCCTGCCGAAATAGTAAATAGACTGCGAGTCCGACTGATGTTAAAACCTGGTCAGATATAGATCTACGTAGGCTAAGCATTCTCACGTTGGCTTGAGCATGTTTGTTTTTATTAAGTGGGACATTTTTTAAATGGTTAATTTAATTTGATTAATTTATGACTATATAGGCCTGCTATATTCAGTGAGGTCTTGTCTTCAGTTGTTTGCCTTTATCTGTGCCAATAGAAAATCTGTTACCAAAATGTGAAACACAAACACACACATATATATATGCAATAAACAATATATCACATTTATTATTGCGCAGTGTGAGCTATGAAACTACGGATGGCTGCCTGGTCGTGGGATATTGTCTAGTGATATGTGGTCTCGAAAAACCCGGGTTCGAACATTTCCTGGCATCCCATGGGAGTTTTGTTAATCCTTAATATAAAAATTAGGGAAGGTAAGATTTTTAACTGGGACCATGAATCACCTTCTTTTATGCGAAGACCGGAGGCCAAGCCAGGACACTCCATATTTCTATTATATTCAATAAGTTATG
Source organism: Biomphalaria glabrata (assembly GCF_947242115.1). NCBI lineage: Eukaryota > Metazoa > Mollusca > Gastropoda > Planorbidae > Biomphalaria > Biomphalaria glabrata. The sequence goes on from NW_026602930.1 coordinate 6,382, forward strand.
TAGTCATGAATGCATCAATTGAAGTCTCTATACAGTATCCTGTTCACCAAGGCTAACTAGCCCTTTCAACCTGAAGCTTACTAGTTTGTGTGATCTATAATAATATTATCGAAGAGTCGACTTCTGTGTCATCTCCTTCAAGTTGAATATAAATAGATATAAATATTTATACTTAAAATGACCAGAATAAAATAAATATTGATACTTTAAATTAACAGTACTCATTGCTCTATACATTTAGTATCACACCCATAATTGAGCCACACATGAATTAGACTGGTTGTCAAAGGCTATTTGAGATGTATGCCATTAGGAAGCAATTATAGGTAGTGGATTGCTTATATCCATTACCACTTCCAACAATTACAACCTTGCAGACCTTGAGAATAATTTATTGCTTAACTATGCAATGTGATTCTGACTGAATGAGAGTGGATTTGAAAGCCTGGATCATATGATTTCTACTGTATAGATACATAGACTCATGTTATTTTCTTTCATGTGTCAGAGTAGCTCAATGTATACAAATTGTATTTTTATTATGGTATCTTTATTATGACTAAATAGAAATGGAGAAATAACATTTTAGCACCTGATAAAAATTGTTTAGGAAAAAAAGAATAATTTAGACTTTTTCCATATTTCCATTATATGTTTCATATCATTTATAGCAACAAAGGTAAATTAATTAAAGCATATTTTTAATGGTTTTAAAAACACAATTTCATAATGAAAAAAGTTCTGTTCAAACCTAGTTCTATCATTTCCTAGTCAAAACAATTTTAGTAGGATGTTAGTAGGAATACTTAAATATTTGCCTAGCTCCATGAAAAAAAATGTTTTAATGTCTGGATAAATTTTAGAAAGAATTTTCTACATTAAATTTATTACATTTTATAGTGGTAAAACATAATTATCTTCAAGTAGTTAAAGACTTTATTTTAGTGATATGCACATAACATGTTCTGGATAGTGATCAGAGAAGAAAGTTGCTCACAAACATATCAAATGTTGTTTGAGCCTACAAACAAACAGTGAACAAACACAAAGTAGCAACTAGAGAACAACTTTTATTGGACATTGCTTTTATTGTTTAATGCTTTACAATTTATCTGTAATCAAAATTTATCAGAAATTTGACATAAGAGTGCTGCACCTTTGGCTATCCAGTAATCTTGTATGTTGCTAGAAATAAGATAGGTAGCTACAACAAAGTTAGAATGTCCTGCCAAATAAACAAACAAGGAAAGCTATGTCAAAACAGTGGAGTACAAATATTTATAGATCATACTATACACCTAGGGTGCTGTAGCTAAAAAACTTTTTAAAAATAATCTTTGAAATGTGAATATAATGGACTAGGGCAGAGGCTCCTAACATTGCATCAAGAATTTACTGCCTGTTATTATAAAACTACATCTATAGGGTCATTATTTATTTCTTCATCTCCAACTCAAAACACAAGAACTTGGATGAAATCTAAGCGTGAAGCTATGGTCTTGGTTAGAAGCCCCTCACCTGGCAGCTGCTAGTTCCCAAGGAATGACCAAAAGGATTTCTGCCAACGCAATATAACCAACTTAAAGAACTTGAAAACTCAGGCTCCAAATAATGTAACACTTTAATGTCTAATAAACACACAGCCAATACTGAATACTGAACAACTGGCAACATGTGCAAATACTTCCCAGTAGATAACTGTCACATATCATTATCAAACATATTATTTAAATTAATAATTATTAAATAATAACTTAGGTCAAGGTTGAGATTTAATTCTAGGTCATTGGAAATTCAAATGACGTTGTGACACACGTCAATCTACCAAGAGAAGCGCTTGTCACCTGATAGTAAATTTTAATTTGATTGGGAGCGGCACCAGAAGTAGGCGGAGAGATGCTAGCGGGAGAACAAAGACGCGGAATATAGATTATTAATTCTTCAAATGTGGAGCGAATTGGTTAGAGAGAAGTCATGGATCAGATTTAGTAAAGTCGATCTAGAGATATTCATAGTGTGTAGACATATTATTTTGAGTTAGAATTGAGTAGTTATTTGAATAATTTATATTTCTTGATACAGTTCACTTTGTAAATGCTGTATTATACATTTAGTGTTTTCAAGTTAGGAATTAAAGTTCTTGTATTTAAATCAAAAGGATCTTCTTCATTGAATCTACTAGTAAATATTAAGATCATATTATCAGCTGACAAATTCAAGTAAAGAATCCTCGGCATCACGGTTACAAGATTTCAGCACTCCCGACAAAGGCAAAAGATAATTAAAGATCCCCTCAAGATCATATTCACCATGATAGCTGGCATCATCCAAAAAAAACATTAGAGAACTTCTTGACCGTGACAATAACTGTACTGCTGTATAAACTCTGTACTGCTGTACCAAACTCTATTGGCCTTTCCACCTCATTCTGTATTCAACTGTTTCTAATTGCCTTCACAATGAATCGTGAGACCCTCAATTGTGAATCATCTTGACTGACACCTTTGTTCTTTATATAGGGTTCTCAAAGACCTTCTAGAAAGTGATTGATGATCATAAGACCATCATCATAAATTGCATATGTAGTATTCAGAATACAGATCATTCCTGAAGTGTCATCCCTCATCACAGTAGACCACTCACCGAGTTCAGGCCTGTGCTGTCAGTGTCAGCTGATTACACACACAATTACCCCTAGCTGAATCAGTTATAACAATATACTAAAACACAACTACACCTCTAGATATAAATGAAAAGCTACATGTATCTTAGAATTCCAATACTGACATAATTAAGAAACCAAACAAGAAACCAAACAAGGGACTATAGTTTATCATAAATGTTTGCAAAACAGACAGTAATAGAAAAACAAAATGTTATTTAACCTTAAACAAATACACAGATTTGCATCTTAATAGGGGAATCCTTCAACTTGGGATAAAGAAACTAAAAGATGTAATATAGTGCAATGAGGCATATCATAAATGAATACTCACATTAAACTAAATTAGCACCTTTGGAAATATCACTTAACATTTAGAGGACTTTGCAAGTACAATAACATTACCTAATATAATAAATACTCAGAGACACAAAGATAAAGACACATTTCTTATTCAGTATGCTAGGGCAAATTCATATAAATAATCTTTCTTTCCAAGCACTATTTGAGAATGAAAAGGGTTGCCTGAATCAGCAAGGAAAAGGAAAACCAATGAGTTAAAAGAATTTTAAGCTATATTTTAACATGAGCAACTGGGTAACAGGATGAATACAGGTTGGACATAATATCTTCATTTTGAACTAAAATTATATAAGTGAAGCTGGCTTTTAATTTGAAGCTTCCAATAAAATGTGTGAAGTTTTTAGAAAAAATAAAACTAAAATTTAACAGATATATCTAAGTTCATTCTAAATGTAAACAATATATTACTTACATGGTTATTTAAAAATGCACTGTATACATTCTCTAATTCCTCACTCATCACTACAAAACCTTTGATTGTTTTTTTCAGTTTTTTCTAATGATGCCTATAGGAGAACAATTAAAATAAAAATTTAAAAACTTGTAATAAAACAACAAAGTTTGTGGAACCAAATTATCTCTTGAAATGAAGCTCTGACTTGCTATCATTTCACTAATATCATGAGAATTCTAACAGTTATTGCTGGGTATTTTCCATTCTGTTTGTGTCACTGTCATGTTCAAAATTTCCATAAAAAATACAGCCCAAGTATTTTGAAAACTTTGTAATGTAATGAAATACAACAGATCTCATAGATGGATCTAGATTTAGTTATTTAATGGTCTCAATGGTGCTGAGTTTGAACCCTGCCTGCTGCCATCCGTCAACCTGCAGGATGTTTGAACTAGTATGTAATTATCTTCAAATGTGAAGGAACATCCAAAATGTGTAAAACATTTTACAAACATAGTTTTATAGTTATCAAAATCTAGACTGTATTATTGACAGAAAAAAAATGCTAAAATAATCATAAATCGCTAAAAATTTTATAAGCAAATAGTAAAAAAAAAAATTTGAAATATATTGTATTTTTTTTTTAGTCATTAAGATGATTTTAACTGTAAATTTATTGTAAATCTTGGATATGGATCAAAATAAATAAAAATTTACAATTTATAATGAGATGATGTACATAACACAATTTTATTGAAATAACATCAGCATTATAAATGCTTAAAAAAAAAGAGTTAATAGATAGGGGTAGGAAATGGATCAGAAAAACAAAGTTGAAAGGCTTATTTTTTATCAGGTTTTAAGTTCCAGTTTGAACTTTCAAATTGCATCTGGTAGTATAGATTCACCTGAATGTATTTCTGTGGCTTGGGCTTACAATCTCGCTAGAGAGACTGTTATACTTGAAAGCTACTTGAAAGTAGGTCATTGTGCTTGCCTCATGATATCCTGCTTGTTAACCGTTGGCCAAAGAAACAGATGACCTTTAACATCATCTGTTCTATAAATTGCAAAGTCTGAAAGGCATGAAATCAATCTATACTTCAGATTTCTTTTACATTAAACCTTTTATAACATCATTTGTATATTGCATTTGTATTTGTATCTTTGTATACAATAATATAAAGACTTACTTAGACTTAGGTCCTCACACGCTGTTCGGCACATTGGGCAGCAAGCTGGCTCCACAAAGATCTGTCACTGGCAATATCTGACAATTATATAAATCCTACTCATTAATTATTCAATATTTAAATCTTATTAACATGCACCTTGATTATTAGAAGCTGTTTATTGAATCTTTCAGTTTCTTGCATCAATACAATGGTTAAAGAATTTATGTGATCTTTGATGTCAGGCTACTGAATTAACAGAACAATACTTGATAATTAATTTGTCAATTACTACTAAGCATATCTAATATTACAAAAAGGAAACATGGTTTTTGATATTTTAAAAAGGGTTTAAAAATATTGTATTTATTATGTTTTTTTTCTTTAAATAAGAAGCTTTTAATAATGTAGTAAATTTCACATTCAGCCAGATGTAAGACTGACTTTTAACAATTTTGTTTCACTCAAATGTCTTAAGATGTAAATAATAAAACAATGACTTAAATTTTTTCACTGTTTGATACAAACAGAAACAGTAACATGATTTAAAATGTTTACTGACAGAACTCAATATATTTCCTCTTTCCATATATTTGAGAAGATTGTTTTCTAAGCTTTTAATATTTTCTACACAGCTATGTCTATAACTAGTTTTGCTTCTCCTTTCATTGTGTGTATTCCTTTCAGCTACTGAGTGTAGAAGCTCAAGAATTACATTTCTATGTTAATGCATCTAGTATTTAAAATGTGTCCCAACTGGCAAGCATTAAAGCAATGTATAATAGGACTTGAACAGAATGTGGCTTTTACATGGCTGTATTATTAGAGTCATTGTATTTATGTTTTTCAAAGCAGTTAAAATAACTGAAAACAATGCTGGGAAATCAACTGGTATATCTTAATGTTATTGTTAATCTATATACTCTGTTTGTGTATTTAAAGTCGTGGATATTTTTTTCTTCCTTTTTCAAGAATACTATTTTTGTAAACTATCACAAGGCTTATAGATATATATTAAAAAATTAATCTTGCTTAATACAAAATAATGGCCATACTACAGGTTTCTTTTTTTACAGGTTTTTCTATGATTAGCTTAACAGAGCTATGATTCTATTAGTTAGCTTGTCTATCAAAACTTGCATATTTTAAGACTAGTCCTTCTAAATAGGGAAGATAGTAACATTCTACATATGCATCAAACATTTACACATATTTCTTAAATGCAAATAGGGCTTAGTTTATTTTTTTCCTTTTTTAAAATTTTATTTTGAGTAATGGTGCATCTTTTTTGTCTAGTTATTGTCAACATTCCAGTACAACAGAGACTCATATCCACAAGTTGTACAGAAGTGCTACATCAAAACAATCTCACTCGTACAACAGCAATCTATAAACTAAGCAAAGTTCAGAACTATGACAATAAATGTCACACTAAAAACTTTGGCATATTAAGAACAAAGAAAGCAATCTATTATGTTAGGTATTATTGCATGCTAAGAACTACTACTATATAAAGCTAGACACTAAAGCATCACAAGAACTAAAAGACTATCATGTAATACTAGGAACTATGGAATGATAGGATCACTAACAATATTAGAAACAGAAAGGCCTACTAAGAATTAAAAGGATGGCCCAATAAATGGGAATATGGAAATCCATTGTTGGTGGCCCATACTTAAATAGGGGTGATGGACTGTAAGTAAATTAAGTACTAAGAATTGAAAACTACCATTTTTACTTTGAACTAATAATAGTACATACTGTTAACACTCTTTCAATATCCAGTTTGTCAATCCAGGACAGCCTCAGCAAGTTCATAAGTAATATCATCATTTGGACATCCCACCGTCAGCTGCTATGATTCTCAATTGAACATCAAGTATTTTAGCTAGATAAATATTAATTTTACTCTTTTAGTTGTGATGAACACAAATTTAGCTTAAATTCCAAACATCTCACCTTTTTTTGTTAATTTATTTGAATAAAAAGAATCATTTGATTTATTAGTGCTGCTAACAAACAGTAGGCTCAAGGTAATAGGAGAAAAGAACAGATATAGAAAGCAAGAGTTAAAGTAATCTCAAGTTTTGATCTGGTTTTAATGTTCTTCTTGAACATAATCATATGTGGTTCTCCTGAACTCAACAAAAAGCAAGTTCCAAATCTCAGGCTCTTGTAATGAAATGGCCCACAATCTGTATCTTTTTAGAGAAAAAAGTGGCACAACTAGAAGAAAGGAGTCCATAGAGCACAAGACTTACTGATGGCTACAATGTTGTAAGCCATAATAAAGCAGTGTAAAAAAGACTATATGACAATGAATTATTTTCTAAAGTATTTCAGAACAAAACCAGTGTAAGTGTGTGTGTATTATAATATAGCAGTAAATTGCGCCTGTTTATGTTTCTATACTAGCATTAGCAAAACAAACATAGACTTACCAAGTAAAGCATTGGTTTCATTCAACTGAAAGGTTATGTTCGCATCCTCATGGAGCCCAAACATTTCTGGCTCATCTAAAAGTGGTAGAGATTCAATGTAAGCCTTGACAGTAGCCAATGTTTTCACAACAGGTGGATAGTATATACTTTTAAAAAAAGTTTAAATTAAAAAAATTACCTTCAAAGCACATACAGGAGATTTAGTAATAAACAACAATTATTTTTTTCTTTAAGACTTTCTTTCTTATGGGGCTGATGACTTTTTGTAAAAGCAATTACTTTGCTCTTAACTACTGATAATAAATTTTTTAAAAAGGAACAATTTTTACCCGCCCCAAGACGGATGGCTGCTTGGTTGTGCGGTTTGCGCACTGGACTGTCGTTCAGATTTATCGATGGTCCCGGGTTCAAACCCTGTCCACTCCTATCCCCGTCGTCCTTTGGGAGGTTTGAACTAGGAAGTAATTATCTTCAGCTCTGAAGGAACATCTGAAACATGTAAAACATTTTACAAACAAACATGAATACATGCAGGAATACTTGCTGTTGCATGTGTATTCACGATAAGATTATCTAGACATCCAGACCAAATTTAATTGTAAGATATTTATATTTTGAAAAATTATAAAGGTCAAACCAGAGTTTTCAAGTGCGCTAATTAGCTGGTTATTCTTTTCCCCAAGTTATACTTAAGCTGTATAATTTCTTAAAAAATTGATAAAGCAGTTTTCAAGATGAGTAAACCCAATTTTTTGTTTTCTTTACCCTATGAAGAATTTGAAAGCTGATAATTATGAACTAAAAACTTTCTCACCCTGACAAACACAACCAAATCAGTCTTATTCAGATCTACTTTTACTATGTTAAATCTTTGCTCAAGTTGCATAGGATTCTGAAGTCAGATTAGAATGGATTTATTCTAATTTGTTATAACAACCTCAATTCTAATAGATTACATCCCTCTCTATGACATGCATCTTACACAGGAATATAAACTTGATCAGTTTTAGCCTTTCTAAGCCCTGCATCATTTCTACAATCTATATAAAATGTTGATGTGCCAAAAACTATTGACTATAACAGTACCTTATCCTAATCTAATCCCTTTACAAAATGTTAGTAGAATATTTTTCTAACTTACTGATGAGAAAGCAATTTGGAATATTTGTATTTTACATTAAAATATGTTGATCTGTGTTAAGGACAATGTGTGTGTACTGACTGAAGTAATACTTGTACGAAGACTAAGATGCTACTTTTGAAGGTTGGATCACAGATATGGTGTATAAAAGGAAAGTCACTACTGGTGAAAAAGGAAACAGGTCCATAATTTAGTTCTAGTTTGCAATCTGCTAATACACATTGACATATGCACCAAATAAATTGAATAGGACATAACTTCAAAACATACTTTATTTTGATTATACATTACAATTACCTGATTCCGAGTATTTATATTTTGGTTTTTAGGTTTCAGGTTTGAAAAATAAATTGTCCTTAAGACATCTTTCATCTTGGGCATCTGTAAAAGAAGTTTTTAAAAATTCAATTAATTGTGTTTTATACTGAAAAAACAACAACACATAAATATCAGCAATCTAAAATTTTTCAATTTTTGAATATTGATAAATTTGGAAATTATTGAATATTGATAAACTGTTAAGTCTTTGATGGATGTGTATAGTTTTAAAATTGTAGTGGTATTTTATTTTAAAATTTTTTTTTTTTTTGGTTGCGTTTAAGAAAATGTGACAATCATTCTTACTTCTTATAAATAATTAAATGTGGGCCATCTTTGGTCTAATGACAAAAAAAGTTTGGTCTAGCTGGTATATAGTTGCTGATAAAATACTTTTCTCTCTAAACTCATTTTAGAAAGACAGGCCCATTTCTGTTACTTCTTTTATCCAGCTAGGTGCTTAAAGCCTGATATTGTAAGTCTATCCATATAGAAAGTCTATAATCATGTTTGATATAGCATGCACTGTTATGTCATTATCACAAGTATAATCAAATTTTAAAAGAAAGAAGACAGTGTAAATATTTTAAAATAATATATTTTTTGTTTATACATACAGATAAGCATATGGCATGCATAAATCTAGTCAGAATATATTAAATTCTAGTTTGGTGATACAGACACAGACATGGCTACATTAAAAAAGAGTAGCCCAGAGTAGAGTAATGGATCTAGATCTATGATCAACAAGGTTCTAGTTTGCAAAATGTTCTTGAAAAAGTCTAAGTATTTATTTAACTCTTTGATGAAACATGCTGATGTATGTGTATTCAAGATATAGAATGTAAAAACAATGAAGCCCAAACAGAATATAAATGTAGAGATTGTTAACCAATTATAATGCAAATTTTTAGATAGCAGAATAGAGGTAAATGAGTTGCTCTTGTAACACTCTTGTAGTCTTGTTTAAAAAATGCTATATATTATTATGCAATAAAAAAAGTTTATGGATAGAGTGCTGATGAAAGATTGAGAAAACAATATATATTAGAATTATTTGAGCTATATTTAGTGTGGTCTTTTTTTTTTTAGTAATCTATTCTATGGTTAGATTAGATCTAGAATATAGATCTATAACTTATAACAGTAAAATTATTTTAGGTGTAGAATTTTCTAGAATTTAAAGAATTTGATGTAGATGTAATTACTAATAATTACTAAGACTAAGGTCTAAATCTAGATCTAGATTATTCTAGATCTTAGATCTCATTCTATAGATCTAGTAGCCTTTACTATCATGCTATGATTTTAACGTATTTAAAAAAATCATTTTCCTTTCTTAGAAACAGGTTAGTTTACTGTTAGATCTAGACTATAGACTATAGATCTAGTCAATCTAGAATCTAGTTCTAGATGGTAGATCTAGCTCTTTATCTCCGTAATTATTTTCCACGTTCTGACGGAATTATTAATTTAATCCGATTGTAGTGCACTAACATGTTCTAATTATAATGGCATAACGTTTTTATTTACACTCATGACTCATAGAATAATGTTTTTGATATTGAATTAAAGGAAAATGAATGTTCTTTTTAGATATTACAAAATCAAGTGAAAAGTAAAAATAAAAATCTGAAAACTCACCAATGGACGACAAAAAATTTAATCCAAGTCACATAAGAAGTTCATTTCTATTACAAACTGAATTAAATGCTATTGTTTTATAATCCTTATTCATATTTTCATGAAATTGAACCACTAAAACAATAAAAAACTCATGGAGTACAAAACTGGAGCACATTATCCAAGGTCACCACCATAGAAATTTATGAGAAAAAAACAAACAACTTGCAACATTAAGTTTCAGTAAGAAAATAATTACACTGCACATGATATCTTTCAAAAAGTAATTCATTGCTATTTATATAATATTTGCCTGAACAAAAAACAACTTCCATGTTTTAACTGTGGCAATAAAATGAATCCATAAGAATGTGTGGGACGTAACGACAAGTCTAATCCCATCATTGTAGTCGTGGCCAGAAATGTATCAATTTCATAGTTAGAAACTGGTTTCCATTTTGTAAAAATGGATGCCCTGCGTACTGGAGTGTTTATTTTTATT
>NW_026602931.1:2500-15547 GCF_947242115.1 Biomphalaria glabrata
CTAACCCTAACCCTAACCCTAACCCTAACCCTAACCCTAACCCTAACCCTAACCCTAACCCTAACCCTAACCCTAACCCTAACCCTAACCCTAACCCTAACCCTAACCCTAACCCTAACCCTAACCCTAACCCTAACCCTAACCCTAACCCTAACCCTAACCCTAACCCTAACCCTAACCCTAACCCTAACCCTAACCCTAACCCTAACCCTAACCCTAACCCTAACCCTAACCCTAACCCTAACCCTAACCCTAACCCTAACCCTAACCCTAACCCTAACCCTAACCCTAACCCTAACCCTAACCCTAACCCTAACCCTAACCCTAACCCTAACCCTAACCCTAACCCTAACCCTAACCCTAACCCTAACCCTAACCCTAACCCTAACCCTAACCCTAACCCTAACCCTAACCCTAACCCTAACCCTAACCCTAACCCTAACCCTAACCCTAACCCTAACCCTAACCCTAACCCTAACCCTAACCCTAACCCTAACCCTAACCCTAACCCTAACCCTAACCCTAACCCTAACCCTAACCCTAACCCTAACCCTAACCCTAACCCTAACCCTAACCCTAACCCTAACCCTAACCCTAACCCTAACCCTAACCCTAACCCTAACCCTAACCCTAACCCTAACCCTAACCCTAACCCTAACCCTAACCCTAACCCTAACCCTAACCCTAACCCTAACCCTAACCCTAACCCTAACCCTAACCCTAACCCTAACCCTAACCCTAACCCTAACCCTAACCCTAACCCTAACCCTAACCCTAACCCTAACCCTAACCCTAACCCTAACCCTAACCCTAACCCTAACCCTAACCCTAACCCTAACCCTAACCCTAACCCTAACCCTAACCCTAACCCTAACCCTAACCCTAACCCTAACCCTAACCCTAACCCTAACCCTAACCCTAACCCTAACCCTAACCCTAACCCTAACCCTAACCCTAACCCTAACCCTAACCCTAACCCTAACCCTAACCCTAACCCTAACCCTAACCCTAACCCTAACCCTAACCCTAACCCTAACCCTAACCCTAACCCTAACCCTAACCCTAACCCTAACCCTAACCCTAACCCTAACCCTAACCCTAACCCTAACCCTAACCCTAACCCTAACCCTAACCCTAACCCTAACCCTAACCCTAACCCTAACCCTAACCCTAACCCTAACCCTAACCCTAACCCTAACCCTAACCCTAACCCTAACCCTAACCCTAACCCTAACCCTAACCCTAACCCTAACCCTAACCCTAACCCTAACCCTAACCCTAACCCTAACCCTAACCCTAACCCTAACCCTAACCCTAACCCTAACCCTAACCCTAACCCTAACCCTAACCCTAACCCTAACCCTAACCCTAACCCTAACCCTAACCCTAACCCTAACCCTAACCCTAACCCTAACCCTAACCCTAACCCTAACCCTAACCCTAACCCTAACCCTAACCCTAACCCTAACCCTAACCCTAACCCTAACCCTAACCCTAACCCTAACCCTAACCCTAACCCTAACCCTAACCCTAACCCTAACCCTAACCCTAACCCTAACCCTAACCCTAACCCTAACCCTAACCCTAACCCTAACCCTAACCCTAACCCTAACCCTAACCCTAACCCTAACCCTAACCCTAACCCTAACCCTAACCCTAACCCTAACCCTAACCCTAACCCTAACCCTAACCCTAACCCTAACCCTAACCCTAACCCTAACCCTAACCCTAACCCTAACCCTAACCCTAACCCTAACCCTAACCCTAACCCTAACCCTAACCCTAACCCTAACCCTAACCCTAACCCTAACCCTAACCCTAACCCTAACCCTAACCCTAACCCTAACCCTAACCCTAACCCTAACCCTAACCCTAACCCTAACCCTAACCCTAACCCTAACCCTAACCCTAACCCTAACCCTAACCCTAACCCTAACCCTAACCCTAACCCTAACCCTAACCCTAACCCTAACCCTAACCCTAACCCTAACCCTAACCCTAACCCTAACCCTAACCCTAACCTAACCCTAAGGACTAGTCCTACCCTAATGGAGATAGTTACCCTAATGGAGATAGTTACCCTAATGGAGATAGTTACCCTAATGGAGATAGTTACCCTAATGGAGATAGTTACCCTAATGGAGATAGTTACCCTAATGGAGATAGTTACCCTAATGGAGATAGTTACCCTAATGGAGATAGTTACCCTAATGGAGATAGTTACCCTAATGGAGATAGTTACCCTAATGGAGATAGTTACCCTAATGGAGATAGTTACCCTAATGGAGATAGTTACCCTAATGGAGATAGTTACCCTAATGGAGATAGTTACCCTAATGGAGATAGTTACCCTAATGGAGATAGTTACCCTAATGGAGATAGTTACCCTAATGGAGATAGTTACCCTAATGGAGATAGTTACCCTAATGGAGATAGTTACCCTAATGGAGATAGTTACCCTAATGGAGATAGTTACCCTAATGGAGATAGTTACCCTAATGGAGATAGTTACCCTAATGGAGATAGTTACCCTAATGGAGATAGTTACCCTAATGGAGATAGTTACCCTAATGGAGATAGTTACCCTAATGGAGATAGTTACCCTAATGGAGATAGTTACCCTAATGGAGATAGTTACCCTAATGGAGATAGTTACCCTAATGGAGATAGTTACCCTAATGGAGATAGTTACCCTAATGGAGATAGTTACCCTAATGGAGATAGTTACCCTAATGGAGATAGTTACCCTAATGGAGATAGTTACCCTAATGGAGATAGTTACCCTAATGGAGATAGTTACCCTAATGGAGATAGTTACCCTAATGGAGATAGTTACCCTAATGGAGATAGTTACCCTAATGGAGATAGTTACCCTAATGGAGATAGTTACCCTAATGGAGATAGTTACCCTAATGGAGATAGTTACCCTAATGGAGATAGTTACCCTAATGGAGATAGTTACCCTAATGGAGATAGTTACCCTAATGGAGATAGTTACCCTAATGGAGATAGTTACCCTAATGGAGATAGTTACCCTAATGGAGATAGTTACCCTAATGGAGATAGTTACCCTAATGGAGATAGTTACCCTAATGGAGATAGTTACCCTAATGGAGATAGTTACCCTAATGGAGATAGTTACCCTAATGGAGATAGTTACCCTAATGGAGATAGTTACCCTAATGGAGATAGTTACCCTAATGGAGATAGTTACCCTAATGGAGATAGTTACCCTAATGGAGATAGTTACCCTAATGGAGATAGTTACCCTAATGGAGATAGTTACCCTAATGGAGATAGTTACCCTAATGGAGATAGTTACCCTAATGGAGATAGTTACCCTAATGGAGATAGTTACCCTAATGGAGATAGTTACCCTAATGGAGATAGTTACCCTAATGGAGATAGTTACCCTAATGGAGATAGTTACCCTAATGGAGATAGTTACCCTAATGGAGATAGTTACCCTAATGGAGATAGTTACCCTAATGGAGATAGTTACCCTAATGGAGATAGTTACCCTAATGGAGATAGTTACCCTAATGGAGATAGTTACCCTAATGGAGATAGTTACCCTAATGGAGATAGTTACCCTAATGGAGATAGTTACCCTAATGGAGATAGTTACCCTAATGGAGATAGTTACCCTAATGGAGATAGTTACCCTAATGGAGATAGTTACCCTAATGGAGATAGTTACCCTAATGGAGATAGTTACCCTAATGGAGATAGTTACCCTAATGGAGATAGTTACCCTAATGGAGATAGTTACCCTAATGGAGATAGTTACCCTAATGGAGATAGTTACCCTAATGGAGATAGTTACCCTAATGGAGATAGTTACCCTAATGGAGATAGTTACCCTAATGGAGATAGTTACCCTAATGGAGATAGTTACCCTAATGGATAGTTACCCCTAATGGAGATAGTTACCCTAATGGAGATAGTTACCCTAATGGAGATAGTTACCCTAATGGAGATAGTTACCCTAATGGAGATAGTTACCCTAATGGAGATAGTTACCCTAATGGAGATAGTTACCCTAATGGAGATAGTTACCCTAATGGAGATAGTTACCCTAATGGAGATAGTTACCCTAATGGAGATAGTTACCCTAATGGAGATAGTTACCCTAATGGAGATAGTTACCCTAATGGAGATAGTTACCCTAATGGAGATAGTTACCCTAATGGAGATAGTTACCCTAATGGAGATAGTTACCCTAATGGAGATAGTTACCCTAATGGAGATAGTTACCCTAATGGAGATAGTTACCCTAATGGAGATAGTTACCCTAATGGAGATAGTTACCCTAATGGAGATAGTTACCCTAATGGAGATAGTTACCCTAATGGAGATAGTTACCCTAATGGAGATAGTTACCCTAATGGAGATAGTTACCCTAATGGAGATAGTTACCCTAATGGAGATAGTTACCCTAATGGAGATAGTTACCCTAATGGAGATAGTTACCCTAATGGAGATAGTTACCCTAATGGAGATAGTTACCCTAATGGAGATAGTTACCCTAATGGAGATAGTTACCCTAATGGAGATAGTTACCCCTAATGGAGATAGTTACCCTAATGGAGATAGTTACCCTAATGGAGATAGTTACCCTAATGGAGATAGTTACCCTAATGGAGATAGTTACCCTAATGGAGATAGTTACCCTAATGGAGATAGTTACCCTAATGGAGATAGTTACCCTAATGGAGATAGTTACCCTAATGGAGATAGTTACCCTAATGGAGATAGTTACCCTAATGGAGATAGTTACCCTAATGGAGATAGTTACCCTAATGGAGATAGTTACCCTAATGGAGATAGTTACCCTAATGGAGATAGTTACCCTAATGGAGATAGTTACCCTAATGGAGATAGTTACCCTAATGGAGATAGTTACCCTAATGGAGATAGTTACCCTAATGGAGATAGTTACCCTAATGGAGATAGTTACCCTAATGGAGATAGTTACCCTAATGGAGATAGTTACCCTAATGGAGATAGTTACCCTAATGGAGATAGTTACCCTAATGGAGATAGTTACCCTAATGGAGATAGTTACCCTAATGGAGATAGTTACCCTAATGGAGATAGTTACCCTAATGGAGATAGTTACCCTAATGGAGATAGTTACCCTAATGGAGATAGTTACCCTAATGGAGATAGTTACCCTAATGGAGATAGTTACCCTAATGGAGATAGTTACCCTAATGGAGATAGTTACCCTAATGGAGATAGTTACCCTAATGGAGATAGTTACCCTAATGGAGATAGTTACCCTAATGGAGATAGTTACCCTAATGGAGATAGTTACCCTAATGGAGATAGTTACCCTAATGGAGATAGTTACCCTAATGGAGATAGTTACCCTAATGGAGATAGTTACCCTAATGGAGATAGTTACCCTAATGGAGATAGTTACCCTAATGGAGATAGTTACCCTAATGGAGATAGTTACCCTAATGGAGATAGTTACCCTAATGGAGATAGTTACCCTAATGGAGATAGTTACCCTAATGGAGATAGTTACCCTAATGGAGATAGTTACCCTAATGGAGATAGTTACCCTAATGGAGATAGTTACCCTAATGGAGATAGTTACCCTAATGGAGATAGTTACCCTAATGGAGATAGTTACCCTAATGGAGATAGTTACCCTAATGGAGATAGTTACCCTAATGGAGATAGTTACCCTAATGGAGATAGTTACCCTAATGGAGATAGTTACCCTAATGGAGATAGTTACCCTAATGGAGATAGTTACCCTAATGGAGATAGTTACCCTAATGGAGATAGTTACCCTAATGGAGATAGTTACCCTAATGGAGATAGTTACCCTAATGGAGATAGTTACCCTAATGGAGATAGTTACCCTAATGGAGATAGTTACCCTAATGGAGATAGTTACCCTAATGGAGATAGTTACCCTAATGGAGATAGTTACCCTAATGGAGATAGTTACCCTAATGGAGATAGTTACCCTAATGGAGATAGTTACCCTAATGGAGATAGTTACCCTAATGGAGATAGTTACCCTAATGGAGATAGTTACCCTAATGGAGATAGTTACCCTAATGGAGATAGTTACCCTAATGGAGATAGTTACCCTAATGGAGATAGTTACCCTAATGGAGATAGTTACCCTAATGGAGATAGTTACCCTAATGGAGATAGTTACCCTAATGGAGATAGTTACCCTAATGGAGATAGTTACCCTAATGGAGATAGTTACCCTAATGGAGATAGTTACCCTAATGGAGATAGTTACCCTAATGGAGATAGTTACCCTAATGGAGATAGTTACCCTAATGGAGATAGTTACCCTAATGGAGATAGTTACCCTAATGGAGATAGTTACCCTAATGGAGATAGTTACCCTAATGGAGATAGTTACCCTAATGGAGATAGTTACCCTAATGGAGATAGTTACCCTAATGGAGATAGTTACCCTAATGGAGATAGTTACCCTAATGGAGATAGTTACCCTAATGGAGATAGTTACCCTAATGGAGATAGTTACCCTAATGGAGATAGTTACCCTAATGGAGATAGTTACCCTAATGGAGATAGTTACCCTAATGGAGATAGTTACCCTAATGGAGATAGTTACCCTAATGGAGATAGTTACCCTAATGGAGATAGTTACCCTAATGGAGATAGTTACCCTAATGGAGATAGTTACCCTAATGGAGATAGTTACCCTAATGGAGATAGTTACCCTAATGGAGATAGTTACCCTAATGGAGATAGTTACCCTAATGGAGATAGTTACCCTAATGGAGATAGTTACCCTAATGGAGATAGTTACCCTAATGGAGATAGTTACCCTAATGGAGATAGTTACCCTAATGGAGATAGTTACCCTAATGGAGATAGTTACCCTAATGGAGATAGTTACCCTAATGGAGATAGTTACCCTAATGGAGATAGTTACCCTAATGGAGATAGTTACCCTAATGGAGATAGTTACCCTAATGGAGATAGTTACCCTAATGGAGATAGTTACCCTAATGGAGATAGTTACCCTAATGGAGATAGTTACCCTAATGGAGATAGTTACCCTAATGGAGATAGTTACCCTAATGGAGATAGTTACCCTAATGGAGATAGTTACCCTAATGGAGATAGTTACCCTAATGGAGATAGTTACCCTAATGGAGATAGTTACCCTAATGGAGATAGTTACCCTAATGGAGATAGTTACCCTAATGGAGATAGTTACCCTAATGGAGATAGTTACCCTAATGGAGATAGTTACCCTAATGGAGATAGTTACCCTAATGGAGATAGTTACCCTAATGGAGATAGTTACCCTAATGGAGATAGTTACCCTAATGGAGATAGTTACCCTAATGGAGATAGTTACCCTAATGGAGATAGTTACCCTAATGGAGATAGTTACCCTAATGGAGATAGTTACCCTAATGGAGATAGTTACCCTAATGGAGATAGTTACCCTAATGGAGATAGTTACCCTAATGGAGATAGTTACCCTAATGGAGATAGTTACCCTAATGGAGATAGTTACCCTAATGGAGATAGTTACCCTAATGGAGATAGTTACCCTAATGGAGATAGTTACCCTAATGGAGATAGTTACCCTAATGGAGATAGTTACCCTAATGGAGATAGTTACCCTAATGGAGATAGTTACCCTAATGGAGATAGTTACCCTAATGGAGATAGTTACCCTAATGGAGATAGTTACCCTAATGGAGATAGTTACCCTAATGGAGATAGTTACCCTAATGGAGATAGTTACCCTAATGGAGATAGTTACCCTAATGGAGATAGTTACCCTAATGGAGATAGTTACCCTAATGGAGATAGTTACCCTAATGGAGATAGTTACCCTAATGGAGATAGTTACCCTAATGGAGATAGTTACCCTAATGGAGATAGTTACCCTAATGGAGATAGTTACCCTAATGGAGATAGTTACCCTAATGGAGATAGTTACCCTAATGGAGATAGTTACCCTAATGGAGATAGTTACCCTAATGGAGATAGTTACCCTAATGGAGATAGTTACCCTAATGGAGATAGTTACCCTAATGGAGATAGTTACCCTAATGGAGATAGTTACCCTAATGGAGATAGTTACCCTAATGGAGATAGTTACCCTAATGGAGATAGTTACCCTAATGGAGATAGTTACCCTAATGGAGATAGTTACCCTAATGGAGATAGTTACCCTAATGGAGATAGTTACCCTAATGGAGATAGTTACCCTAATGGAGATAGTTACCCTAATGGAGATAGTTACCCTAATGGAGATAGTTACCCTAATGGAGATAGTTACCCTAATGGAGATAGTTACCCTAATGGAGATAGTTACCCTAATGGAGATAGTTACCCTAATGGAGATAGTTACCCTAATGGAGATAGTTACCCTAATGGAGATAGTTACCCTAATGGAGATAGTTACCCTAATGGAGATAGTTACCCTAATGGAGATAGTTACCCTAATGGAGATAGTTACCCTAATGGAGATAGTTACCCTAATGGAGATAGTTACCCTAATGGAGATAGTTACCCTAATGGAGATAGTTACCCTAATGGAGATAGTTACCCTAATGGAGATAGTTACCCTAATGGAGATAGTTACCCTAATGGAGATAGTTACCCTAATGGAGATAGTTACCCTAATGGAGATAGTTACCCTAATGGAGATAGTTACCCTAATGGAGATAGTTACCCTAATGGAGATAGTTACCCTAATGGAGATAGTTACCCTAATGGAGATAGTTACCCTAATGGAGATAGTTACCCTAATGGAGATAGTTACCCTAATGGAGATAGTTACCCTAATGGAGATAGTTACCCTAATGGAGATAGTTACCCTAATGGAGATAGTTACCCTAATGGAGATAGTTACCCTAATGGAGATAGTTACCCTAATGGAGATAGTTACCCTAATGGAGATAGTTACCCTAATGGAGATAGTTACCCTAATGGAGATAGTTACCCTAATGGAGATAGTTACCCTAATGGAGATAGTTACCCTAATGGAGATAGTTACCCTAATGGAGATAGTTACCCTAATGGAGATAGTTACCCTAATGGAGATAGTTACCCTAATGGAGATAGTTACCCTAATGGAGATAGTTACCCTAATGGAGATAGTTACCCTAATGGAGATAGTTACCCTAATGGAGATAGTTACCCTAATGGAGATAGTTACCCTAATGGAGATAGTTACCCTAATGGAGATAGTTACCCTAATGGAGATAGTTACCCTAATGGAGATAGTTACCCTAATGGAGATAGTTACCCTAATGGAGATAGTTACCCTAATGGAGATAGTTACCCTAATGGAGATAGTTACCCTAATGGAGATAGTTACCCTAATGGAGATAGTTACCCTAATGGAGATAGTTACCCTAATGGAGATAGTTACCCTAATGGAGATAGTTACCCTAATGGAGATAGTTACCCTAATGGAGATAGTTACCCTAATGGAGATAGTTACCCTAATGGAGATAGTTACCCTAATGGAGATAGTTACCCTAATGGAGATAGTTACCCTAATGGAGATCCTTACCCTAATGGAGATAGTTACCCTAATGGAGATAGTTACCCTAATGGAGATAGTTACCCTAATGGAGATAGTTACCCTAATGGAGATAGTTACCCTAATGGAGATAGTTACCCTAATGGAGATAGTTACCCTAATGGAGATAGTTACCCTAATGGAGATAGTTACCCTAATGGAGATAGTTACCCTAATGGAGATAGTTACCCTAATGGAGATAGTTACCCTAATGGAGATAGTTACCCTAATGGAGATAGTTACCCTAATGGAGATAGTTACCCTAATGGAGATAGTTACCCTAATGGAGATAGTTACCCTAATGGAGATAGTTACCCTAATGGAGATAGTTACCCTAATGGAGATAGTTACCCTAATGGAGATAGTTACCCTAATGGAGATAGTTACCCTAATGGAGATAGTTACCCTAATGGAGATAGTTACCCTAATGGAGATAGTTACCCTAATGGAGATAGTTACCCTAATGGAGATAGTTACCCTAATGGAGATAGTTACCCTAATGGAGATAGTTACCCTAATGGAGATAGTTACCCTAATGGAGATAGTTACCCTAATGGAGATAGTTACCCTAATGGAGATAGTTACCCTAATGGAGATAGTTACCCTAATGGAGATAGTTACCCTAATGGAGATAGTTACCCTAATGGAGATAGTTACCCTAATGGAGATAGTTACCCTAATGGAGATAGTTACCCTAATGGAGATAGTTACCCTAATGGAGATAGTTACCCTAATGGAGATAGTTACCCTAATGGAGATAGTTACCCTAATGGAGATAGTTACCCTAATGGAGATAGTTACCCTAATGGAGATAGTTACCCTAATGGAGATAGTTACCCTAATGGAGATAGTTACCCTAATGGAGATAGTTACCCTAATGGAGATAGTTACCCTAATGGAGATAGTTACCCTAATGGAGATAGTTACCCTAATGGAGATAGTTACCCTAATGGAGATAGTTACCCTAATGGAGATAGTTACCCTAATGGAGATAGTTACCCTAATGGAGATAGTTACCCTAATGGAGATAGTTACCCTAATGGAGATAGTTACCCTAATGGAGATAGTTACCCTAATGGAGATAGTTACCCTAATGGAGATAGTTACCCTAATGGAGATAGTTACCCTAATGGAGATAGTTACCCTAATGGAGATAGTTACCCTAATGGAGATAGTTACCCTAATGGAGATAGTTACCCTAATGGAGATAGTTACCCTAATGGAGATAGTTACCCTAATGGAGATAGTTACCCTAATGGAGATAGTTACCCTAATGGAGATAGTTACCCTAATGGAGATAGTTACCCTAATGGAGATAGTTACCCTAATGGAGATAGTTACCCTAATGGAGATAGTTACCCTAATGGAGATAGTTACCCTAATGGAGATAGTTACCCTAATGGAGATAGTTACCCTAATGGAGATAGTTACCCTAATGGAGATAGTTACCCTAATGGAGATAGTTACCCTAATGGAGATAGTTACCCTAATGGAGATAGTTACCCTAATGGAGATAGTTACCCTAATGGAGATAGTTACCCTAATGGAGATAGTTACCCTAATGGAGATAGTTACCCTAATGGAGATAGTTACCCTAATGGAGATAGTTACCCTAATGGAGATAGTTACCCTAATGGAGATAGTTACCCTAATGGAGATAGTTACCCTAATGGAGATAGTTACCCTAATGGAGATAGTTACCCTAATGGAGATAGTTACCCTAATGGAGATAGTTACCCTAATGGAGATAGTTACCCTAATGGAGATAGTTACCCTAATGGAGATAGTTACCCTAATGGAGATAGTTACCCTAATGGAGATAGTTACCCTAATGGAGATAGTTACCCTAATGGAGATAGTTACCCTAATGGAGATAGTTACCCTAATGGAGATAGTTACCCTAATGGAGATAGTTACCCTAATGGAGATAGTTACCCTAATGGAGATAGTTACCCTAATGGAGATAGTTACCCTAATGGAGATAGTTACCCTAATGGAGATAGTTACCCTAATGGAGATAGTTACCCTAATGGAGATAGTTACCCTAATGGAGATAGTTACCCTAATGGAGATAGTTACCCTAATGGAGATAGTTACCCTAATGGAGATAGTTACCCTAATGGAGATAGTTACCCTAATGGAGATAGTTACCCTAATGGAGATAGTTACCCTAATGGAGATAGTTACCCTAATGGAGATAGTTACCCTAATGGAGATAGTTACCCTAATGGAGATAGTTACCCTAATGGAGATAGTTACCCTAATGGAGATAGTTACCCTAATGGAGATAGTTACCCTAATGGAGATAGTTACCCTAATGGAGATAGTTACCCTAATGGAGATAGTTACCCTAATGGAGATAGTTACCCTAATGGAGATAGTTACCCTAATGGAGATAGTTACCCTAATGGAGATAGTTACCCTAATGGAGATAGTTACCCTAATGGAGATAGTTACCCTAATGGAGATAGTTACCCTAATGGAGATAGTTACCCTAATGGAGATAGTTACCCTAATGGAGATAGTTACCCTAATGGAGATAGTTACCCTAATGGAGATAGTTACCCTAATGGAGATAGTTACCCTAATGGAGATAGTTACCCTAATGGAGATAGTTACCCTAATGGAGATAGTTACCCTAATGGAGATAGTTACCCTAATGGAGATAGTTACCCTAATGGAGATAGTTACCCTAATGGAGATAGTTACCCTAATGGAGATAGTTACCCTAATGGAGATAGTTACCCTAATGGAGATAGTTACCCTAATGGAGATAGTTACCCTAATGGAGATAGTTACCCTAATGGAGATAGTTACCCTAATGGAGATAGTTACCCTAATGGAGATAGTTACCCTAATGGAGATAGTTACCCTAATGGAGATAGTTACCCTAATGGAGATAGTTACCCTAATGGAGATAGTTACCCTAATGGAGATAGTTACCCTAATGGAGATAGTTACCCTAATGGAGATAGTTACCCTAATGGAGATAGTTACCCTAATGGAGATAGTTACCCTAATGGAGATAGTTACCCTAATGGAGATAGTTACCCTAATGGAGATAGTTACCCTAATGGAGATAGTTACCCTAATGGAGATAGTTACCCTAATGGAGATAGTTACCCTAATGGAGATAGTTACCCTAATGGAGATAGTTACCCTAATGGAGATAGTTACCCTAATGGAGATAGTTACCCTAATGGAGATAGTTACCCTAATGGAGATAGTTACCCTAATGGAGATAGTTACCCTAATGGAGATAGTTACCCTAATGGAGATAGTTACCCTAATGGAGATAGTTACCCTAATGGAGATAGTTACCCTAATGGAGATAGTTACCCTAATGGAGATAGTTACCCTAATGGAGATAGTTACCCTAATGGAGATAGTTACCCTAATGGAGATAGTTACCCTAATGGAGATAGTTACCCTAATGGAGATAGTTACCCTAATGGAGATAGTTACCCTAATGGAGATAGTTACCCTAA